>NW_024064964.1:0-2339 GCF_009727055.1 Benincasa hispida | reverse complement strand
TATTTTTTATGTTGTAAAGACTTTTACATCTTCAGTTGTTACTGATAATGTCTCAACTTTATTTTTTACATTCATTATTTTGATGGCTGGTTCTTTCATATTCTACCTTAAAAAAATATCAGGCAAGGGGGAGTTTGTTGGAGATTTGCTGATCGTCTCTATATTTTCTAACACAACTTTTGGTGGTTTTTGTATTTTTAGAAAATGATGTTTTAACATTTTCCTCAACATGTTTGTTTACTACAAATTTTGTTATTTTTCTAATCTGGAATTTATATTCAGAATATTATTTTATTTCCAAATTATGAAAATCTCTAGAAATATATTGATTGATATTTTTCTTTTTATAGTGCATCTTATCTTTTTAAAAAGGGAAAACATTTTAAGGACATTTTTTCTTTAATTGGCCTCTGTCTTTTTAAAGCAAATTCTAATCTTCTTTTTGCCAACAAGAGCGTAGCTCAACTAGCATAAATTCATACTATCAACCTTATGCTTTGAGTTTTGATTCCCCCACCCGACACTTTATTTACAATACATCTTAAAAAAAAAAAAATCTAATCTTCTTCCAGGGTTGCCACATTTGTTGATTATCAGAAGAGTGTAATTATTTGTGATTAAATATTGCATCATTTTGATTTTTCTTGGCAACAGATTTGTTCTTGACGGTCGTTTTCTTCATCGTGGGTTTTGTCAATCTTTACCCACTTTATTTCTCTGTGCATATCCTTTCTATAAATAATTCAAATAACTTGAAGATACTACTTGTCTTGGGGGGGGGGACTAAGGCATAGCTGAAGAGAATGGATTCTCGGTCTTAGGGGGAGCCTAATACTTCATACTCGAGACGGATTTCTCCACTTTAGAAAGGACCTAAGATTCATCAGTGAGTTCACTAAGTTGCAAGGAAGATAATTAAATGGAGAACAGTATCACACATTATCAAAAGTTGAAGTATTCAATACTAATATTATCACACTTTAGGGAGCCTATTTCAATTGAGAGGGCGTCTCACAACTAGGGGGAGTCTAGGTGACTCGTGAGTTCAGCTTTACGTGAGTTAGTTTCTTTTAAAAATGGATGTTCTGTCTTTGTCCGAACTTGTTCAATATTAATAACGTAATGAACTCTAATTTTAATCATTAGACATTTTTAAATAAAAATTTCACAGGAAAGGAACTTAGAGTTAATTAGAATTTGGTTCAATTTATACAAAGTAACTTTTAATTGATATTATTGTTGTTTGATTCTGATGAATTCATATTTAAATTGCGATGTGATTCTTACTTGTTTTACTAAGATTATGGAGGATCTTCATTACTAGGTATCGTTAACGAGGTTTACGCTCCTACTAACCTATACAAAAGAACTAGCTGCCTAAGTTGGGATTTGCAAACAGAAAGATACTATAAATGCTTTTCATAGCATAGTTTATTAGTCAGTTAGTATTACCAAATAAGTGCACTTGTAGATTGTTTAACAATTGTTAATATTAGAATGGATTTCTAATGTTCTAATACGGCAGACACGACTGCGCCTACTAAAAGATTGTTTAGGTGGATGGTTTGAAATATGGCCAACCAATAGCGATGGAGTCTACAAATTCTGGATGTGCTTTATTATCTTGTTTTTTTTCTAATGTATAGTTGGTAAATTCTTGTTGGTTACAGATACTATGTCAAGTGTTCATCCGATTGCTTTTTAACATTCGTATTTCGAAGTGACAGTCATCCTATCGAGCGTTTTTCAGAATTGAAAAGATACGTAATAATTCCACTGAGCCAAAGTATGAGGCAGCCATTCATGAGCACCCATCAAGTAAAGTTCGAGTAAAGGTATTATTTTAACTTGCAAGCAGACTTGGAACGGATTCATTTCGCAGCCTTTTTTGAGGGATATTTGATGACCAGATATTAATTGCAGCCAGACAACATGCTACTTGTAAGGTGTTAAAGAATATTTAAAATACATTAAGCACAATTATTATGGTTCTACTATTACCTTTGATAATCCAGTAGCTCTCTTGTTCGGCTACTGTGATTTGTAATTGATGGGGGCTTTAGGGAATGATCTGCTCTTGTAAGATAATCTCGGGAAGTACATATAAGTGTACGATGAAGTGGTCATTTCTTTCTTTGCAGGGAACACCTTGTATTTCATTGTTTAGTAAGAAAATGCACCTAGTGGTTGTTTTCTTTATTGTCATATACTAAAAGTTTTGAACAGTTTATACAGCATTATCTTCCATAGTCTTCAGAGGGTAGTTGTCTCAGTTTAATTGGAGATAAATATTATTGAGTATGATGTCCACATATCACGAATTTGGGCCTTTCTTTACC
>NW_024064963.1:0-1010 GCF_009727055.1 Benincasa hispida | reverse complement strand
CATAAGTCTTATCGACTTTTTCATATACATCGCATAAGTCCTAGAAATAGGAGTTATGGCATTCTGCATTGAGAAATGACGTGTTGTTATTTGTGTGTAGCATGATCGCATAAATTGTGCATAATCTTAGGAAATGCTAGCTAAACCCCTTCTCAACCCCTTCATCGCATACTCATTGTAACTCTACGCTTATATCAACTCTGCGTTCAACTCCGTCGCATAGGAAAACTTCTTAATCAAAACACCATCCACTTCATTTGTTCTTACTGCCGCAAGACAATCAAAGTGACTGTCACATATTTACTTAGTAGTCCTTATGTTCGACCCTAGACTTACTAGGAAACCTAAGAAGGCTTATACTTGGGTCTTATTAGGAAAACTTGCATGATCATAGCATAACACACATCACTGCAAAATCACATCATAATTGCATGCATCAAGGACCTTATGGACCTGTAGCTTGAAGCTCCAACGGTACATGAATAATTAATTACTCTTTTATTACATTATTCACCATATGTTAATTATGGGGCACTCTACTAAATATCGACAACTGCATTCTTCGTACTACAAATATATTTATGTGTCCATTGGATATAACCAATCAACAATACGATGACCCTTCACAAATTGCTCGTAAATACAGCTGGACCAAAATTACCGGTTTGTCCCTGTAGTTATATCTATCTCCTTAAGTACTACTGGTTCCTCTAATGAACAATAGATCATAGTCCTACTATGACTAAACCTCTCTTAGGCCAGGAGAGGGTGTGGCGTCACATTGTTTAAGACCCAAAATCAGCCCTTAGGAGGAAATTTATCTACTTATCCCTGCTTCGAGGAAGGAGTGAATTCCATCTTGTGTAGTTGTATTTCCAACACCCCAATTAGACGAATCCTCAAAATGGTAGGCTTGTTGAGTCGGTGATGTGAAACTCAGATTTCCATTTTTCCTACTTAAGCAGGTGGTTAAGGAAATTAACTAAGTGAAAGTTAAATCCTATGTTGAA
>NW_024064962.1:0-1486 GCF_009727055.1 Benincasa hispida | reverse complement strand
ACACACTTAAGTGTAAAATTGGGATTCGGGGTTCACATTTACCTCCTCCTTATAAAAATTTCGTCCTCGAAATTTCACCACAAGTCCGTCAGTTAAACAACTGTGGATACTTATTTCTGATTTGCTCCTCAACTTCCCATGTTGCTTCTTCCATAGCATGATTCCACCATAGCACCTTTACTAATGGGATTGTCTTATTCCTCAAGACTTGTTCCTTTCTGTCCAGAATCTCCACTGGTTCCTACTTATATGACAAATTCTCTTTCAACTGTACTGGTTGCTCAGATAATATATGAGTAGGATCTGGCACATACTTTCTAAGCATTGCCACATGAAACACATCAAGAACACGAGATAATTCTGGAGGCAAATCCAATCGATATGCCATTGGACCAATCCTTTCTATTATCTCATACGATCCAATATATTTCGGGCTTAACTTCCCTTTTCTACCGAACCTGAGTATTCCTTTCCATGGAGATAATTTCAGAAATACTTTATCACCCATTTCAAACTCCAATTCTCTTATCCGCTTATCAGCATAACTTTTCTGCCTATCTCGAGCCGTCTTAAGATTATCTCTTATAATCTTAATGTTATCTGATGTCTGTTGTACAAGTTTTGGACCTAGTAATTTCCTTTCACCGACTTCATTCCAGCATATCGGAGTCCTACATGGTCTTCCGTATAGGGCTTCATATGGTGCCATTCTGATACTCGAATGGTAGCTGTTGTTATACGCAAATTCAATTAACGACAGATGCGTATCCCAACTGCCTTTGAATTGCAACACGCATGCCTTCAGCATGTCTTCCAATGTCTGGATTGTCCGCTCAGACTGACCATCTGTCTGTGGATGAAAAGTGGTACTGAAATATAACTTGGTCCCCATAGCTTTCTGCAAACTAGGCCAAAACTTTGATGTAAATCAGGAGTCTCGATCTGATACAATTGAAACTGGAGCTCCAAACTGACTTATGACTCGATCAACATATAGCTTAGCTAGTTGGTCCCGGGTATAAGTGGCTTTAATAGGTAAAAACTTAGTTGTTTTTGTCAATCTATCCACAATTACCCATATACCATCATAGCTTGCTGGTGTCTTAGGTAATCCATACAAGAAATCCATCGTAATATGTTCCCACTTCCATTCTGGCACTGGGAGTGGATTAAGTAATCCTGCTGATTTCTGTCTCTCTGGTTTAATTTGTTGACATATTAGACACTTGTCAACATACTCCGTTATTTCTTTTTTCATACCCGGCCACCAGTACAATTTCTTTAATGTTCTGTACATCTTCGTACTGCCTAGGTGCATAGCACATGCTGAACTATGTGCTTCTTCTAGGATAGCTTGTCTAAGAGCTAAGTCCTTAGGTACGCAAATCCTACCCTCCTTTAGTAGCACTTTGTCTGTTCTTAGTTGATAGTCCGTCCTCAATCCTTTATCCACTTCTTCAGCTAACTTCTGAAGATCAAAATCCTT
>NW_024064961.1:41106-49732 GCF_009727055.1 Benincasa hispida | reverse complement strand
TGTTTTTCCATTTTGTGTGTTGTGTTTACTCTTTCATTATTCTCAAAAATAAAAAATTTGTATTTTAAAAATTTTAATTTGTTTTTAAAACTGAAAATTGAATTAATTTCACAAATTAATTATTAAATAACTTAATAATTTAATATCAAAATATTAAATTAATTTTAACACATATCCATCGTTATATATTTAAATCATATTTAAATATATAAATTCTCCTATTCCGTTTAATTCTCAAATTAAACATGTAATTATATCTCATATAATTACTAATTCCCTTAATTCTTAATTTGAACGTTTCAAATTAACTTATCACGTATTCTAGAGCCATCGTCGGAGCTAGTTAGGCGGCACCTCCGCCAGACCTTACCAAATCATGAGCTCTAACGATCTGAGATTTAATGTGGGCTAAACTCATTAAACTAGATTAATCCCATTCATTAACTAAGGGCACTCCACTAATCCATATTACATCCCCCATTAGATATATTGATGTTCACATGATTTACCATAATCAGCAAGTCGGGACCCTTCAAAGGTTTTCTAATAACGACTGGTCATATATCAGTTTACCCTCTGAGATTTACGTCTTATTCCCAAGTCTCTACTGATCCTTAATAAAAACTAGTTTGTGACCAATCACCAAACAAAAACTCTCTCAACCATGAAGCTTACGCCCTTTTCAAGACTTGGATTAAGTACTTGATTGATTGAGAACAACCTTTTCTTCTATCCCTAAATTGGGTAGGTGTGAACGCCTTCTTGCCATCCTATGTCCCCCAGCTATTCTATTTGGGTCTACCCTTGAAATGAGGAGTCTATGAGCCGACACTATTGAGCCAACCCTTCAACTATGCAAATCTAAGGGCCAATCCCGAATAAACAGGAGTTTCATTATTAGCTTCCAGGATTAAGATCAGTTTACCTAGGTCATCTAGGTGAAATAGTTCAGTCTGAAACAGTAAACAACATTTTTACAGTAAGATTTGACTTATTTCTTGGTTCACTTGGTCTCTATGCAAACTCAATGCGTAAGACGCTCCCACTCCTTCATGTCATAAACATGTACGAATTAGGATTCACATCGTATGTAGCACTTTTACAACTCTTGTTAACAAACTACAGAGCTAGCCGCATCCAATTGGTGTTACAAGAATAAGTACCCAACCTCATTCATGTACCATTTAGATCATATTTGACTATTTACCAAACCCGATCCACTCTTATGTCTCCCACATAAAGTCCAAGTACTCATACAATAGTTCATCTTGTTTTAGTTTATTAGATTTAGACTTTCATTACCATTTATAAAAATCAATAATAAATTAATTATTGATTATAGAAAAGTTTATCATTTTACAAAACTACCGATTTTTAGGACATAAACCAATAGAGAATGCTATTGGATAGAAGAAATAAAATAAACACTTTTGATCAAACTCGAGTTGGGGAAGTTTTTTGGATTTTCGAGTTTCCATATAGTTCAGGACTATGGTCTGGTATTGTTCATTAGAGGATCAGTGGTACTTAAGGAGGAAGATGTTAATTTACAGGCCGGCAAAACGTAAATTGTCATGCTGTAATTTACGTAGCATCTGTGAAGGTTCATCGTACTAATGATTGGGTATACCAATGGACATAGAAATATATCTATGGAAGAAGAGTATCAAACTATTGGTCCTTGTAGTGGAATGCTCTAGCACGTAACGGATGGTGCGATATCATGACTAAAGAGTTTAGTCAGCTATTCAGTGGTATGCGTTGTGATGCTTCGAGCCTTAGGTCCATAAATTTCACTTGGAAATTTAGCTGGAACAAATTAAAGAGTCAATTTGGAAATGGTTCAAATTGGACAAGAGCGGACGTCGATGTATATATGATATAATTGAAGCTAGTTAATGTATCATAATGTATATTAATTAAACTTATATGTGATGTATTTAGATACATTATATCTGGAGAAAATTCGATATAAATGGGATCATACGAATGGTAGGTCTGATCTAATGAGTTTGAGTGACCCATTAGTTTAATGAATGGGGATCTAATCTGATTTCTAATGAGTTTAACCAATTAAATCTCCGGATCGTTGGAGTCTATGATTGTTAGGTCTGCGAGCGTCCCCTACTAGCTCGTAAAGACTGCCTCTAGAATAGGTGATAGTTAATTTGAAGCGGGTCTCAAATTTAGAATTAAGGAATTAGTAATTATATGAATATAATTTAACATCGTCTTAATTTGAGGAATTAGTAACAGAATAGGAGAATTTATATATTTTTTTTCATTTCAAATAATGATTAATATATATAAAGGATGATGAATGTAGGTAAATTAATTTAAATTTGATATTAACATCTAATTAAGATATTTAAATTAATTTAAGTATTTTTATTTAATAATTTAATTTGTGAAATTACATCAAATTTTCCCAGTTAAAAATCAAAATAAATTTTTTAAAATGCAAATTTTTATTTTTGATGCGCGATAAAATTGAAAAAAGAAAACAAAACAACACAAAATGGGAAAAACAAGATTCCATTTATCCATTCTTCCTTACTTGGCTTCACAGCACCAGAAGCATTCTGCCTTTGTCTTTCTCAAGCATGACTACAAAATACTATGCAAGGGTTCTGCTCTTACTGCATGTTGTATTCTTGCAATGATAATATAAAAGGAGATTGATAGAAATGATCGAGTAGCGCAATCTATATAGTAGAATTTTAAGAAATCTCGGTTTCAGAAAGGTTTCTATCAACAGGTATGCTTGCAATTGTGAGCTTTTCTGCCTCTCATCCTTTGATTCAAGCTTGTTTTTGAGTCCCACACACTTCAATTCTAGAACACCTAAGAGGAATAGTGGGGAAGATCTTATAGGTGTTCTATGCTCAACAAAGATCTTGGCAGAAGATAGCAGCTGGAAAAGGAGCTTAAAGAAGTTCTACAAGAGGTATGTCTTGAAACTCACTTGTTTTTCTGCAAGAGCATGCTTTATATTTTGCCAAAATTAGTGAATTTGAATGCTTAGATGATCCTAGCACTTCTGCTGTTGCTGATACAATCCTACAGATCATATCAGGGAGCACAGTCCAAGTAGTAAAGTCATGTTAAGTGAGCTTTCCAAAGAAACTATTGAAACTTCAACAAGAGTTGTTGAAGGACCTACTTCATCAACTAGAGTTGTTAATGATAGTTCATCTGGTAGGTCGGTTCCACCTCAAAAGTTGAGGGAATCTCGACACAGTGAAAGGGTTACGAAATCACCTGATCGCTATCTGGGTTTCACGGAAATCTTAGTTATGGTGACAGATGGCGACATTGAGGATCTTTTGTCCTATAAAAAGACAATGGAGGATGTTGACCGGGATGAATGGGTCAAAGCCTCATCTCGAGATGGAGTCACTGTACTTCAACTCGGTATAGGATCCCTTAGATCGGCATGATGAGGTAAGACCTATAGGCTGTAAATGGATCTACAAGAACAAACGGGCTGTTGATGGGAAGGTGTAAACCTTCAAGACTCGACTTGTGGCAAAGGGTTATACCCAATTGGAGGGAGTTGACTATAAGGAGACTTTCTCATCTGTTGTCATGTTAAAGTCAATCTGCATCCTTCTGTCCATTACAACTTATTATAATTATGAGATTTGGCAAATGGACGTCAAGATGGCTTTTTTGAATGGCAATCTTGAGGAGACCATTTACATGGTGCAACTCAAAGGATTTATTTCCCAAGGTCAAGAGCAAAAAGTTTGCAAACTGAACTGGTCCATTTATGGGCTGAAACATGCATTTCGATCTTGGAATATTCGGTTTGATGCTGCAATCAAATCGTATGGCTTTGTCCAAAACGTTGATGAACCTCGTGTTTACAAGAAAATAGTCAACAGTTCAGTATCTTTCTTAGTATTGTATGTAGACGATATACTACTCATTGGGAATGATGTAGGTCTACTGACTGCAGTTAAGAACTGGTTAGCGACCCAATTCCAAATGCAAGATTTGGGAGAGGCTCAGTTTGTTCTGGGTATACAGATCTTTTGGGATCGTAAGAACAAAGTACTAGCACTGTCTCGGGCATCGTATATTGGCAAAATCTTGCTCAAGTACTCGATGCAGAACTCCAAAAGGGGCCAACAACCATTCTGGTATGGAGTCAATTTGTCTAAGGACATGTGTCCTAAGATGCCTCAAGAGGTTGAGGACATGAGATGGGTCCCATATGCATATGTCGTTAGTAGTTTAATGTATGCAATGCTCTACACTAGGCTAGACATCTACTATGCTGTGGGAATAGTCAGTAGGTATCAGTCTAACCTAGGGTAGGGTCACTGGACCGCAGTTAAGAACATCCTCAAGTATCATCGAAGAACAAGGGACTATATACTCGTGTATGGGTCTAGGGATTTGATCCTTACTGGATACACGAATTCTGACTTTCAGACTAATAAGAACTCTCGAAAGTCCACTTCAGGGTCAGTATTTACTCTTAATGGAGGAGTTGTAGTGTGGCGGAGCATTAAGCAGGGGTGCATTGCTGACTTCACACTGGAGGCCGAGTACGTAGTAGCTTGTGAAGTTGCTAAAGAGGCCGTCTAGCTCAGAAAGTTCTTGATAGAGTTGGAAGTTGTTCCAGATATGTTTAGGCCCATCACCCTCTATTCTGACAATAGTGGTGCTGTGGCAAACTCCAAAGAGCCCAGGAATCATAGGCGTGGCAAACACATAAAGCGAAAGTATCATCTGATCCGTGAGATAGTATATCAAGGAGACGTGATCGTCACGAAGATCACCTCATAGCAAAACGTTGTTGATGTGTTTACGGAGGCTCTCACGACTACAGTGTTTGAGGGTCACCTTCAGAGCATGGGTTTACGGGACTGCCCGCGGCTGGACTACGGCAAGTGGGAGATTTTGTTGCACTGGGTTTTATGCCTTAGTTTATTGTTTTGCACCTGTTTGTTTGTACTCTTCACTTTGCTTTAGGACAAGTGGGAGGTTGTTGGGGTTTGTGCCCTAAAGTCTCATGTTCTGTAGTTTGTAAACAACTTTGTAAGAACACTTGTGATGTATAATATATATGATATTTACTTCACTTCTTGGTTTTTTATTTTACCATAAACCAATCAACTTAATATCCCTGGTTGTCTTTATGTAACCTAAGCAGGTATGTAATGACATACAAATGGATCATGTCTTAAGTGACAACCAAAATAGTCTATAGTATATGGATATAGGAGGGAAACCTTATCCTAGTAACACTACGGATGCGACCTGCTTTGTGGAATTGTTACAAATGTTGTGAATTATCACAGATGGTCTAATCCTTATCATTCGTGTAGTGGACATGCGAGCGGGGGCGTCCTATACAAAGAGTTTGTATAAGATCTGACCTCGAAGTGTTAATGTCGTGTCAAATAGCTTCGTTCATGACTGAGACTTTACTTCACTAGGATGACCATAGGTAACATGACCTCAATCCTGAGTGAATTGGGAACTCCTGCCATTGAGAGTAGTCCTTTGATTTGTATGGGTGCGAGTGGCCAGAGAGCCAACTCAAACCTACCATTTTGGGGATTCGTCTGATTTGGGAGCTAGGAACTCAGCTTCACAAGATGGAGTTCACTCCTTCCCTAAAGTAGGGGTAAGTAGATAAATTGCTCTCTTAAAGGCTGATCCCGGGGTTTTAACGATGTGGCGCCACGCACCTTCTCATGGCCCGAGAGGTGTTCACACATAGTAGGACTATGTTGTATTGTTCATTAGAGGGATCAGTAGTACTTAAGAAGGAAGATGTAATTACAGGGGCAAAACGGTAAATTGGCCTACTATAATTACAAGCATCTATGAAGAGTCATCGTACTGATGATTTATATCCAATAGACATAGAAATATATCTATGACAAGAAGAGTTCAACTGTTGGTCTTTAGTAGAATACTTGGCATTTAATGAATGGTGGATATCGTGACTAAAGAGTTTAGTCAGCTATTCACATACCATTGGAGCATCGAGCCATAGGTCCATAAGGTCCTTTTGGTAGCTTGGATACAAGTTGAGAGTCAATTTTTGGGTCAGTTTGAAATGTTCAAATTAATAAGAGGGAGTCCGATTATATATGATATAATTGAACGAGTTAATTAAATATGATATAATCAACTTTATGTATGAGATACATTAATTTAGAGAAAATTGGATATAAATATGATTTATATCTAGTAAAGAAAAAATACGATAATTAATATATGATATTAATTTATATGTTATGAATATGATGAGATCACATTCATTGGACAGTTAAAAGGGAAATGGGACGGCGTCTCTTCTGTTCTAATAACAGATGAATGTGTTGAAAGATCACTTTGAGATGCATAAATAGCTCACGGTGTGTTAAACATGAGATACATGGACATTGTATTAAAGAGTGTGTCATCGCTTAGAAAATCAGTGCCTAGACGATCGCTTACATATACGATATTGCTAAGCGATCGCTTACCGATTACACCTTCGCGCGCTATTTACTAAACGATCGTTTACCTTTTCCTAAGCGATCGTTTAGCTCTCGATATTTACTAAACGATCGTATAGACGATCGCTTAGTTTTTCCTATGCGATCGTTTAGACGATCGCTCACTCTTTTCCTATACTATAGTTTAGACAATCGCTTACCCTTTCCTGCAGGATCGTTTAGACGATTGCTTACTTTTTTCTACATGATCGTATACTTCACCTAAACGATCAAGCATCTTGTCTATGCGATAGACGACCTCATCTCTCACTTGCTTGATCGTTGTGTACGATCTCTCTCCCTTCTTCTCTCTACCAAATCCATACAAAGGCCACACTTTGGATTCTCACTCCAAGAATACTAAGGGCTCTGAGTGGTGGTGTCATCTCCGTTTTCTTCTGTTCGAGTGGTGATTGTTCGAGGTAGACGGTTGGATTTTAGACTCGCTGTGAAGAAGAAATCTCTCTCTTGATCTCTTTAGCATTATGAGTGCATATTAGTATGGTTGAATCAGTGCTTAAAAGAACAATCTATCTGCTAACACTAAATCGAGTAGAAGTGTATTCCGTCTTGCAGGGCTACGTCCCTAGCTATTCATCCGGTCTTATCCCCAAAATGGGAAGCTTATTGAGTAGTGCTGTTGGACTACTCTCACCATTTGCAGACAAAGGATAATCCGGAACAAACAAGAGTTCATAGCTAGCTCAGGATTAAGATCGAGTTATCCTAGGTTATTGAATAAACGAAATAATCAGTTTTAACAGTAAACGGTCATTATAAAGAAAGTGACTATTTTCGTGGTCCAATCTATATGCAAACTCATTGCATAAGATGCCCCCACTCACATGTTTCAACATGAACGATCTATGGATCACATCGTTTGTAACACTTTACAACTCTGTATAACAATTACAAAGTGAGTCGCATCCAATAGTGTTACAGAATGAGATACACAATTCCGTCCCTATATTTATTAGACCATTTAAGCTATATATTGTCAACTTGATCCTATTTATATCACTACATGAAGTTACAGTATTCAGACTATAGTCATGGATATGTTTATTGGATTTTCATAATAGAATGCAAAATCAACAATTTATTATTATTGATAAATAGAATGTTTAACACGAACTACGAGTTCTAGAACATTCCCAACATATTGGACTTATGATGTATTAGGTAAATGTAGCCATACCTTGAATAATCATCAGTGAAGTTGATGAAATATTCATGCCTTCCTCTCGCCTTAACATTCATCGGACCACAAAAGTCTGAATGTACTAGCTCTAAGGGTTCTTTGGCTTTAAGACATTTTCTAATAAAACATATTTTGGTCATTTTACCCTCAAAACAAGATTCAAATGGCAATAAAGAGCTATCTTTAAACTGGTTTAGAAGTCTATTCTTAATCAATCTCCCAATCCTATTGAGATTAATATGACCTAGTCTTAGGTGCCAAAGATAGGCATTTGAAGATCTTTTTCTTATGATGAGTTTCAGCTATTTTGAACATCTTTATATTCAAAACGGTTTTTACCTCAGGCGGTTTTAACACGTATAAGTTATTCTCTAGATTTGCAGAACATATTATATTACCTTTTGAAATAATGAAAATTTCATTATATTTAAAAGAAACTTTGTAATTTTGTTCTAGCAAACATGAAATAGAAATTAAATTCCTTTTCATAAAATGAATGTAATAAACAGTTTCAAGTAAAATGTGTCTATCTGCAATAACTTTATATCTCCCACTGCTTTAGTCGAAACAACATCTTCGGTCCCTACCTTAAAGGTTGCTTCGCCTTCTGTAAGTTGTCTCCAGGAACTAGTTTCTTGAGCAAAAGTACAGATATGATTAGTGGCTCTTGAATCCATTATCCAGGTTAACTTATCATTTTCCATCAAGCACGTCTCAATGACAATTAAATCATATTTACTTTGTTGTGCTTTCTGGTAAGTAGCAGAATTGGGAGATAGAGGATATTCCTCTGTTAAAATATAGTCTAAATCATCAACTGTTAGTATATTCGAATTTCACGTTGATTTACTATTAAAAGTAAGTAAATTTGAAGAATTCAACATGCTGAAATTATAAACAAATTCTAATAAGTGAATTGATT
>NW_024064961.1:17705-39033 GCF_009727055.1 Benincasa hispida | reverse complement strand
GATTATAAACCCAATCAAATTTTAGCAAGTAAGAAATGTACCCAAAATTCTTACTTATTTCAATTGTGATCACGATACGTTATAGTGAGGTCAGAAATAAGGTTTTTATCGAGCGGCAGTCATTATATCTTTCACGTAAAAGCGGGACATTCTTTCCAAATACTATCTCCAGAATAAGTTCAATATTCCAAAATAGTCCATTTAGCTATCAATTTTGGTCAAGAAACTTAATTAACACTTAGTAAGTTGTAAGATAACCCCTCCATTTTTAGGATATCAGAGAATTAATGGCCCCAATGCGAATTGGGTTGTGGGAAATGACACTTAAGAAATCTTCCATTTCTGGAGTTGAGTTGTTTTTCTATAATCCCATTGTTAACACACCTTCAAGGGATACCATGTTTTAAACGACTAAAACAATGGCCGTTTAATGCTACTAGCAAGGCTCACATCAGGAATTGTCATGGGTCCAAACCAACAGAAGAGACCATAAAAACATTGAACATATTCCTTCCCCTTACTATGACTATTTCCCTCAATTCACCTTGAATCTTGATCCATACGAACACTTTCCGAATGGAAGTCCACTTCCAAGGTGACACAAGCGTCGTATGAATCTCACGGTGGTGAATTTTTCAAGGGACGTGAGAGTTGAAATCAATATAATCCATATTTATTTTCTATATGAATAATCCTTATTCCCTTATTCCACCTTGATCTGGATTCATACCAAAAAACTTTCCAAATGGAGGTCACTTCCAAGGATGATACGAAGCGTGGTATGAATCTCATGATGTGAACTCTTTAGGGGATGTGAGAATAAAATCAAAAACATTGTATATTTGATTTTAACTGTGACAAACTTCCTTATTCACCTAGATCTTGATTGTATACAAAAGCTTTCTAATGGAAGGTCCACTTCTAAAGGTGACATGTAGTGAAGATTGAATCTTCGATGTGAACTCTTAAGACGTGAAAAGCTAAAAAACAACATATCGCATATGTTATTATCTTCCACCTGAAGTTTGCTAAAACAACATCATATACGCTATTAAATTCCCCACTTAAGCGTTTCTAACAACACATGTTATGTTATTAAAACCCACCTGAAGTGGTTCTACTTGTTTTTGGGAAAATCCTTTACTTAGGATGTTCCGACTAATTAAACAACCTAAGTCATGTGGTTTATCCAAGTATAACGCTTACAATTGGATTTCAACCGGACTACGATGTATAGGTGAAACCAATTTTAGCACCGTCACATCGGCTTACGTTGCCTAGTAAAATCGTTTACCAATGCTTCAATTATTCGTTATCTTATGGTGGGATTTTAAATCTATATGGCATACAATATACACATAATAGATAAATTATTTAATTCATACATTCACAATGCATAATTAAATAAACACACTAAAATGGACTGATTTTGACATCCTAAGCTAGCTAAAAAGCTACACTTATTACAATAATAAGCAGAAAACAGCTTCAAACATCCACTGAACATTTCGGACTAGCTCGAACCGCCTTAAAAGGGCTTGAACCGGCTTCATAAATCCAAAAAAGCAAAAACCGCACAAAACTGGTCAAACCAGCTTGAACCGGACCGGTCCAGACCATCTGGACCGGCTGAGCCTCCAAAAGCAGGCGCGCAGGTCGATCGCCGGGTCTGGAACCTACACGCGTGAACCATCATCTCCGTGGGCTGAATCCGCCGTCCGGGTCGGGTCGTAAACCGGGTCTGGGAGTGCTTTCCGGGTCTGTTTGCTAAAATTCACCAAATTGGAGCTGTCATCTTTGCCCGAATGGAGCGATTATAACCTAATTTCGACTCTAATAACTCTAGAAAATTTACAGACCCTTCACAACACGTTAAATTTTATAAAACACTGGAAAATTACAATAATTATTACAACCCAAGAGGAAAAACGGATGCCAAAATCAAAATTATCCATTTTAGAACACAAGCATTCATCACATGAATCAATACCCACCATATGCATAAACTAACCAAAAAATGAGTACTTTTAAGCATGCTCTAATGCCAATTGATGGATCAAACACATGTGCAGTGAAAGAAAAAAGAATTTAAAGTACTCTAATTAGATTAATTACAAAAATAAGCATGCATGCAATAAAACAAGTAAAAGGGGGAAAAGAATACAACCTTTGTAGTCTTTGAATCTTCTCCAAATCAGCTCCATTCGCCTCACGAACGGTTCGTAAATCACCACGAGAGCCTTCCCGACTATTCTCCGAGCTTAAAACGGGATGGTAGAATCTGGTGAGTGACTAATTTAGAGAGGAAAAAAAGCTTAAGATTTGAGAGAAAAAATGGATGAGATTATCACATAATCTCATCAAAACCCACAATGGCAAGAGTTCTTCAAAAATAATAAACATTCACATTTAAAGACCACTACATGCAACACACGCAACTTTGAGTTTGATGAGAATTTGATACTGAAAAATCCACTAACTCAAATGGGATTTAATAGGGCAAGTGTCTTCGTATGAAGACAACACTTAGCCATATAAAAGTTGGCATTTCCCATTCACAAATGTTGTATCTTTTCACTAACTTGGTCAAAGTTTGATTATCAAAGTCCAAAGTCAATAAATTTGACTTTTTAACTTTCAAAAGTCAAAAGTCAACAATTTGACTTCCATTGCATTTTTTACTTAGTCAACAATTTGACTTTTAATGTCATTTTGATCAATTTCATTTCATTTCAAAATTAATTCTAATAATAAATTTTAAAATTAAATTAATATTAAATAATTAATTAAAAAGAGATTCTCTTCACTAAATAATCTCCAAAATGAAAAATCTTTCATCAAGTCCTAAACTTGTATGTTCACAAAGTTGTAATTTGTACACTCTAAATGTATGTATTTCAATTTAATATGTATTCAATAGTTCGATGTTTATGGGAAAATAGACAAAAATAAATGAACTTTCAATATTTTCTAGGAAAATTTGACAATTTTTTTTTTTTTTTTTTTTTTTAATGCCCTTCATTTGATAGTTATAAAAAACATGGAAAAAAAATAACAATTTTTTTAAGCTTCATGGGTATTCACTAGTAGAAAAGAAATGAGTTAAAATTACCCATATGGGCTTCACCGATACAAAAAAATTGTTTAAATAAGTTTGATATCCAGTCGGGCTTCACCGGGTAGAAAGGATGTTGGATTGTATGTCTTAAAACTACCAGTTTGTAATGTTAAACATATTCTATTATCATTAAAGATATTATTAAAGTTTATTATAAAAACCGTTGCTGAAATATGTGAATTACACTTGTTAAAGTCTAAAATCTAATAAACTAAAGATTCATGACTATTATTTGAATACATTAACTTTATGTGGAGACAATAAGGGTGGATCAAGTTCAATAAATAACCAAAACGGTCTATAGTATATAAATAAGGTTGGGTACCTTAGTCTAGTAACACTATCGGATACGACTCACTCTGAGTTGTTACATTTGTGGTAAATGAGTTGCATCAAATCTCGATGAAAGTTGAGGAATCACTTTTTCTGGAATGTCGAGTCGATTGACAAGTTGGAAATGGAAAAAGTGAGTAGAGTGACAGGTGCCAAATGCTTTTGGTCAATGATTTAGTGTGGCACATTGAATGTGTTGGACATGAATGATACTGGTGTGATTTACCTAAGAAATTATAGTGAGTAGATCATATACATTATTAAAGGCAATGATATTGTGTTCCTGATTATCTTCACGCTTGAGTTTGTGCCTTACATTAGATTTATAGATAGGCATATTATTCAAACGTTCTGCTGTATTTAATGTGAGTTATTATCAAAATATATGATAAATGCTACAGGAGTTACATCCTAATGCACCTCTTCTATTCGCGTGAGATAAAAAGCTCACTTCACATACCATACACACATGTCCGGTAAATCTATATTGATTTAGCATAGATATTTTTAGTCCTATAGAATATGTGTGTGTAAGCTCTTTATTGTTTCATGGTTATATATGCGTCTGTGTTTTGTGGCTCCCTATGTGTATTGAGCCCTTCAATAAGTGCTTCTACTCATTTACGAAGAGCGAGTATAGGAGCTGAATGCGTAGAATTTAGTCAAGGGACATGTCAGGGTTTGTTCTAAGAACGAGGGATTCACTGTACTTCATTCTTTACTTAAAACTAAAACTCATTCTTGCTTTCATTAGTGGCACTATAGACGATACAGGATGAGGTTGTGTTAACGCTGTAAAAATCTGTTAAGCATAGTTATGGTACTCCACTGTGTTCTAGTTTATATTTTGAACAACGTTAGCTCGCACCTACTCTCAATTTCTTATATTAGGCTTAACATTGAGTAGGTGATTTAACTCAGGTTTGTAGTCGAATTTATTAAGAGTACATCACAACGATAATTGTTTCATTATTAGTGTCGTATCACAGTCACTAACTTAAGGGAGATAGCATACTCGATAATCTTTCTAGGAGATGGTTTAAGAAAACTATATGAAATCTCTCAGTCCTGTATCTGATAACCTAATATACGTAAACATACATATAATGAAAAGGTTTTGTGATACATTGGATATTTCCTTACTCAATCAATTGAGTTTATTCATACGAATGTATTGAATTAGCTTAAATAATATTTCCGCTTGCAGTCACAATGGTGTCAAGGAGTTTTAATTATAGTTCTACGATGAGATAGAGACTGAAACTACTGGGCATGTCTAGTTGGAGAACGGTGATTGGACCCGTTGGACTCTCTAAGATAGTAAATGATATGTCAAGTATCAACTGGCTAAGGAAGGCTTAAAGGACGGTTCTACTTAGACCTCACCGCGCACCTTTAATTTGCGGTACTGCCATCTCATGGAGCTTTCATGCAATTGCTCAGCACTTCACTAGAGGTATCTTTTTCACCTTGATAGCTTATATTCGCGAATCTACAAACAGCTCATATACAGCTTCTAGACGTTCTATGAGCCAAACTAGCCTCACAGCAAAACTCACGAACAGCAGTGAATTTCTGAAGTATCACTAGTAGATACTTACCTACAAGACTTTCAGTCTTGATTTTTTTAATCCAGCAAAAAAAGCAGTTCTCATAGTAGTAAATCCTTACATTCTATTAAGATTGTATTATCTGGGTAAAAATGCTTACTACATTAGTCAATTGAAAAGACAATTAATAGAGTGGTGAAGGAGTAGAAGGAATTTAGGTTATAGGGAGAGTGAATATAAAGAGATAATATATTTAACAGATATCGAAAGATGTATAAACTCAAGGAGAATTTCATATAAATTAGAAATAATGATTGAATTGCCATATATATCAGAGATACTTCCAATCAAAACATTTTGGGTCCAAATTTATAAGGAGAATGTATATTTAAGATGTTAAAATGATATGTTGCATATAAAAATCTCGATAAATATATATTGAAACAAAGAGCTAAAACTGTGTAAAATTAGAGTGTAAAGAAAGAATTAAAGAATTGGGTATGTATTAAATTCAGAAATGAATTTGTTCAGTTTACTACTGGTAGAGACTTCCAAGATGTTATGCAATGTTATATATGACAAAGAGGAGATGGACAGTTAAAATATATGGATCAGCAGAACACTTAAGATTAAACTTCATATTACAGGTTGAGCACAGAAAAAAGAGGTAAAACAATAGAAGAGTCGAGAGGATCAGAATATATGATATAGAGACTTTGACACAGCATTGATGGATGACCAGCTCATCCGATCAAATGAAGTGCTCCGCAAGCGTCATCTGGGTATTGCGAATCGCTGGCAGAAGCTTATCGATAACGCCTTCAAATAACGTTATGCTCGACCGAGAGTGCATTCAGATGGAGTGAAGAGCAAGGAGTCTTGATAATACACATGTGTTTGCTGCGACGGAATGAGTGAGATACACGGGGCACCACGCACCCTTGCCCGCCTTTATACCACTCGGCTTAGAACTCGGTTGGGTCTTCATCACGACAGACCACCTTTTGCCCCCTATTAATCCACATCTTCTCAGGATATAGGATAGACCTGCCTATCTCTCCGGTTCCTCGCCTACGATGCAAACTCGATAAAGTGGGCATAGAGTAGTAAACAAATCTGCGGTATTGGGTTGTGGTGACTTAGCATGGTAGTGGAGAGGCACACAAAAGAAATGGTGTAAATGAGGTATGTATTAATTTTTTGTGAATATAGACACTCTTGCTCAAATTAGTGACCCTCTCTTATATGTATAATGTTAAGAATTTTATGGTGGATTATTCATACTGATCGCACATTTCTCTTCTTAACAAATTCACTTTAGAGGTCCTTTTTTATATTAGATACCTCCATAGCCAACTTAAATGCATAATCTTCATGAGAATGATGATGTTTCTACCACGTACACGCATGGATATTTTAATTCCTAGAAGCAAATAATCACTCGTTTGTTTGATATTTATGCTCCGCCTGATAGCTTCAACAGTTGTTCGTGTAGTGTGTTGGGTTCACGAACATAGTTTTCTTGTAAGAATAGAATACATAATCTGTAAGATCGCTAGATGAATATGTGTATAAGAGATTCATCTAAAGAAGCTTTAAAATATAATTTTTCTTTAAATTTCCCCCCTAAAATACTATAATTTTATTCTATCTTTGATATCTGTTTTATATATTTGGGCCTTCGACATAGTGTTCCTTCTTTTATATTTATTCGAGATTTTTACTCTGGTCATACTAATATCAATTACCATCATATGTTTATTTTACTCCTTGAAATAAATCTTCATTTTTTCTTTCTTTTAGCAGCTGCACAAATAGTGTTGTTTGTGAACTAACTCTATAAGCAATTAATTTAGAAATAACTAGAAATATAGAATGTCAATGTGTTTTATAATAATAAAGTTATACTCTAATCTTTTTGAAAATGTAATTTTAAGATTTCTCACTATTCTCCAAATATATATCTCATAATTAAATATTTTAATAGAAGATTTTGAAAGGTTCATCTGTATTTTGAGTAAGTGGTAGATATGTGAATATGATATAGTTATTATAACAATAAGAATTGGATGATATTATTTATGATTATATTTGGCAAATACATCCTTGTGTATATTCCCTCATTGGTGGAGGGTTTGTAATAACTCTATTGTAAAATTTTATCCAACACAGATCGTTCTATAATATATAAAAACGATAAAATTTTTTAAACGTCAGTTTTTTATGATGACATGGAGGTGGATTTATAAATAGATGACTCATAACGTCAAATTAGACTATAATGTTATTGAGATAATCCACTGTCTTCACAACGTCTAAGGCATCAATAATATGAGACACATAAGAAGATTGAGAAAAAGCTCCAATTTGGGGAATTCTTAGAGAGCGCACAAACAAGGATCACCTCGTTAATATAGCGCACTCTCCACATTACGATTACTGGATTTCTCACGTTTCCAACGTTATAGCCCACGATCCTCGGACTTGCGAATATCAAGCACAAACTTGTGAAGATGGATGGTTCACGCGTGCACCGAGATTTTTTCACATTAGAGTCTACCACACTTAAAGTTGGTGAGAAGGACGCGTGTAAGCTTTCTCAGCCACCTGTGGTCGCTCGTCCGGTTTATAGCGCGCTTATGCTGAAAAGCGTCAAGAGATTAATTTCCTTTTTTAAGTCAAGGGTGTAATGAATGGAAATGTTAGGCAGACTTAGACACTTCTGAGAGACCACTTGACCTCTTTAATCTGATCCGTCACGTCATTGACAGTCGTTAATATTCATGTATACTTGTCTAGATCCTGGAGATTTGAGATGTAATGACCCTATGAGCACCCAGTATTCATGTCCACCAATGTGAGCTGTATTCACTGCTGTCAGCACGTTCCGATGCTTCCTAACTCGCGTTACCTAACCCTTCCGTCTTAGACCGCTATCAAGCCACTCAGCAATGTTGTCAGGTTTGCAAGAAAACACGATGTGGAGTACATCTCACTCACTGCCGACCTTATACAGCTGACTCTGGTGTATGGGGACCCAGCCTCGTTGCCAATTATAGAGAGATATTAATCATTAGAGATACCGAGATGGCGAAGATAGTCTCAAATACTGCCAGTTTTGTGACCACAGGATGTGTTGTATGTGTTGATCCCTTACTTGGTATGGGGATTTTGCGTGGTTTGGATCTTATGAAAAGCCTAAGTGTGTTCAGGCTCCTATCTTCTAAGGCACAAGTATACGATTTGCTAATTCCTATATGAGATCAGATGAGAGTAATGTATGACTTGATTTCTAGAAAAACTTTATTAATATTATGGTTATATTAAAACGGTGTCAGCTTTTAGCTAGCTGTATAAGAGGATGGCATCACTCTCTCTTTTCTCAATGCTCCCGCATCCATTTCCTTTCTGTATAATGTTGTTTACTTGAGATGAAGATTCAATTCCCTAAGCCTAGATAAAGCGTACATTATTACAAATAATTAATGGCTAGATAAACAGCTTTCAAACATAGTTACACATACCTGAATAACACTATTTCGAGACACATATTCTAACAGATTTGCAACATATAAAAAGGCAAAAGATACCGGCATATATAAATAAATCCAAAGGATAATACTAAAATATTACAACCAGCATGAAACTCGAGATCAAACGCAGGCTTGTATATCGGATCTCTAAGTGCACACGATCCAATTTGTGATCACCGGCTGAGCTCCACAATACCAGCGCGCAGTCGGCTTGTAGAACGTCCTCACTTCTGGGCTCGCTACATGCTGGGACGAACATCGCGTTGGTACAGAACTCAGAGACGGTAGCTAGGGACGCGGTTCTTTAGAAGGAAAGGGGTGGAGTCCCGTTATTGCGTGGCGCGGAGGATTAGAAAAAACATCACCAGAGGTGGCTTAAAATCCTCCCGGTACTCCGCTTGGTGCTGAATCGGGCTGGGACTTCAACCGGAGAGCAGATCTGTGTAGCGTGCACGTGTGCACGGCGCGAGGAATCACGCACGGCGGAAGTCTTCCTCTGTGGTCTTCTCGAAAGCTTTCTACACGCCGAACAGGCTATAGGCAAGCCCATATCTCCGTGTTTTCTCTTATCGACCTCGTATTTCGTTGAGAACTTTTTCCACAGACACGTGTCTTGGGAGGGTGGTGGGGAAGCACTCCAATCCACTCCAGTACGGAAGGTGAATGCGTCCAGTCCTGGAGTGCTCGGGTTCGATAAATAAGCGCGAGTCTGTGTCTGGTGCAGTTGTGACTACTTTTCCAAGCGTCTCAATGGAGTTTGTCTAATGAATAATCACGCATATTTGGAGTCTCGTCACCACTCTTTGCCAGAACATCGTGTAGCTGAATTTTAACCTATATTTCGAACTTACTTAACTATTCTTCTAGAAACACTTATACCACGACACCTTCAACAACACGATATAAAATTTAATAAAAACACGTGGAAAATTACAATAAATTATTACAAAACCCAGACGAATATTAATTACTGATGCCCAAAAAGTGCGAAATTATCCAACATCTCTTAAGATTACAAGCATTCAATCGATTCATGAATCAATACCCGAGTCCAGTTATGTATAAACGGGTAACCAAAAGAAATGAGTACTATTGTAAGGACATGCCTCTAAGAGGAGTGGAGAAATTAGAACTCGGACTCACGAGAACAAACTTAATAGGGTGGCTCCTAAGTGTAAAGAATTAAAAAGATATAAGTATTCATCTAATAATAGATTAATACTAAAATATTAATTTTAATGCATGCATTGCATATTGAAGTAACTATATAATTTATCATAATGGTGCGCGCAATAATGTTATACAACCTTGTTTGTAGGTGTCTATTGAATTCATTTTCGTCATATGAGTATCTCATGCTTCAGTTCACGAGTCTTCGTTACACGTGTACTAACGGGTGTTTAGTGATTTATCACCAACACCTATAAGAGAGTCATTCTTTACTCTGGTGACTTTATTTTCACGAGTCTTATATAAATATCGAGTATTTGAGTAGAAAAGTGGGTTATACTTAACAATATAAGCTATTATATAATTTTAATTTAAAAAAAAAGGACACATGTTCTGTAATATATATAAATAAAAAAATTCTGGTGAGAGTTGACTACTCTCTCTGAGAGAGAAAATAATATAAACGCGTTAAATGGAATATTTAGAATAGAGAAAAATTAATATAGTGAGGAGAATGAAAGATATGGGTAATGTAAACAACACATTGTTATACTCCTCAAAATACTCATAAACACATTAATGGAATAGACGTTACTTCAAAAACAATAACTATAATATAACTACTCTCACAACAATATATAAGTATAAAGACCACTACTATAACATGTGCAAAATCATCTCGATATACCAATACTATTTGGCACCTCTTAGATTCAAGAATTTTCTAACTGAAATAAATAATATCACCAATTAAAAACCTCCATCAATGAGGGATTTCTACAGATTGAGTCACTGATATATGTGATATTCCTTTATGTTTATTGCAAGAGAGAGAACAAGACCGACATGTACGTAGTCTTCGAGTAATACTTATTGGAATGGACGAATTCATCACAATTATTCTCTATCAAATTCTATTGTTATGTTCCACGTCATGCTCCGACTCTATCTATGAGTCACCACTACTGTATCCTAATTGTTAAATGTCTTTATTTAAGTGCGAAAAAGAGCTTAGAAAATAGTGGTGTCTCATATTCCTAGCCAAGAACTTTACGAAAGCTCCACCAACACTCCACACTCTCTCACCCTTCCACTCCTCGACCACTGAAACTGTGTAACGAATGCACCATATACCTCAACTAGGGTTAGTAGCGTATATATAAAATATCCACTTGTGAGAGCTACAAGTGTTACGAATTTCAGGTATTCAACATATTATCTACACCGTCTCTAACCGATTAGCTATTCCATAATTATTTATATTAAATTTATAAAACTAATAATTAGTTTAATCTAAATTATTGATTTTATTATTATAAATAATATAAAATATATAAATATTTAATAATTGAAATTTATATAGTAATTTGATAATATTTATAGTGCACAACATGTATCCCAATTATATGAATCCCTATTCATAATTCTTGATATGTTAAAAAATTACTTGTGAGTTTTAAAATAATGTAATACTTTCACATCATATTTCTCTAGTCTCTTTATCGATTAATGACATATATATAGTATAAGAATCGATTCTCAGATATTTAATATATATTATTTTCTTTGTACTATAAATATATTAATATGTCATTGCTTTTTACAATATTATGCCAACAAAAATTGGGTGAGAAGATACATCTTACAATTATATAAACTCTCGACATCTGTTCTGCATCATTGATCGTAAAAAACTAACCATAATAATATACTAAAAGTACTTCAGAATTGAAATTAAAAGTGTCATAAGTTTAATTAATATAAAAAATCTTCATCACATTTGAGTAAATCTTACTTAAATACAATTAAGATATTTTAATCTCATTATATCACAAATAACAATAAAAACTCTTTAGATAACGCGTGAAATATAACAACCATATCATTTATCACCTGAGCTCTGCACGTCCAACCTCAAAGTCACTCGAATTTCTATGATGAATTGGACTACTTCATGCTGCTCACGATGTATAGAGGAATTATGATAATTAATTGTGCGCGATGACGCACATAAGTGAGACACTTAGTGTGAATGTAGTTACGTTCTCAACCTATCACCTCTGTGGACATGTTTCAGTAGGTAACGGCTGGTAGAACTCAATATTTTTAAATCAATTTGTTATATTATTTTTTTCATGGATCACCCCCGAGATTACAATATATTGATCACATTAAAGATATGACATACAACTCATCACAATTTGAAATGACACCAAATTGTGGTTGTGTATTTTTTTCTAACTCAAACTAAAACAACGATATTGATCATATATTCGACCCACAAATAAGAGGTTGAGCGACTAGGCACACCGTGTAGTGTAGAGAGCACACAGGCCAAAACACTTTACACGAGGAGATACACAACCCTACAAAATTTCAATTCTTTTATACGCTAATAAAGCAAGCTAAGTATGTGTGTGAGACATTCCTCGTCTTGCACCCACTAAAATCGTCCCTTCTAATGCATACCATAATATGACTAGACACCTTACCCTGAATAAAAGAGGCTTATTGAGCATGGCCAACATGCAACAACTATTGTACCATACAAATACTTAAGGAATAATATACTACTCAGTGAATTTTATAATAGACAGCACTTAGATAGTTTATCGTGACACGAGATCATTAGGGTCAAGCTTTACCTTCATTTGGTATTCTATACTCTTTTAAGTATTATCAATTATAGTGCAGAAAGAGTTTCTTATAGTTATAAGGTAGAAACGACAGTAATTTACATAGATAGATAAGAGAATGGATCTTACCTGTGATCTCATAACCATGGCTACGCCGAATCTCATCATTAGTAGGGCTGAGGAATTCTCGTGCTAATTAGGACGAGTAAGACGAAGTGTGACGGTGTACTCGAGGTGTCGCGTAGATAAACATTGCACATCACGTTAGAGTTAGTGCGACGTGCGGAGATAACTTAATATATAGAGATAAAGCTATAAAGATAAACACACGAAGAAAAATGTAAGTAACACTATATTAGATCAGAAGTGAATCATGGCGTATAATAGTACATGAGTAGTTAATTTAATAGAGGATATACATAAATGAATTTTATACCCGTCTCACACTCACGTGTAGTTTATCATATTATGAGACTCACAATTGAAACCTGATTTTTATGGTTTATTTTATATAAGTGCACTTATCTTCAGCAACCACTAATATGCTTATTGTCATAACCATACTCATAAATAAGATAATGCTATAAATCTGTAATCTCTCAAAATTATGATATTAGAGTTACAAAATTTAATTACATATAAAGGTATTATTTATTTAGAGTTTTATATTAACCTGCTTTATATAAGCGACAGTGTGATAGTATGCTACATTATGTTCAGCACTCGTCATATATTATGTGATACTCAAACTATCTCAAATAACGTCCTAATTACTTTGTTTATACTGACTACATATCAAGTTCAGATAGCTTGTTTAAACATTATCAAATAATACTTGTTTGCTTTACGTTTAAGACCACTAACACATCAATTTCGAGAGCAGATTCCTTCTAATCTCCATTTTCCCTTGGTTCCCAATGCATTTCTTGGCTGTACTGTATCATCCAAATATCTTATTTTTAAACAACCTTTTTTTGTTTTACCTACTCACTCCGTGTGTAGAATGACTTCTTATAGTGCACTAGAGATAGTTATAATATTCTCTTAATTATCATATTTTAAATATTTTCTCAAAATTCTTTAGTAACCAAACCACACAATACTCTTAAGTAGAAGTGCTTAAAAAAAAAATTGATGTATTTTTTATTACCACTGTGTTATATAATAACTTAACTATCATTAATTGATAAGTGCATTAAATATAAATAGAGAAAAAAAAAAAAATTAAAAAAATAAAAAGACTATGTCAGAAATTTGCAACTAGAAATATTATTCTGTATAAATTTAAGGTACATTTGCTAACTTTATGAGTCTAGTCTCTTCCTAGATGAGATCAATACGAACTTCACTTGAACAAATACATTTAGATAATTGTATGAAATTAAGTAACTCATATCATTTTTTAAGATGTGTTAGCGAAGAGAAATTACAAAAACTTTAATGATATAGAATATGGAACAAAGCTTTTAGATGTGCGTTTAATGAGAGGAAGTTCTTCATTATTGGAGATATATATAGTTTAAAGTGAAGTCAGTTATAATCATATGTTTGTGGTTTCGATAAGCACCAATACATCTACAAATGTTATTTGTGATAGGACAATATATTATTTCAAGTATGGAGAAATATGAGTTGGAGAGATAGTACTTATTTTGTTACGAATATCACTCTCTCAGAATTGATCTAAGAGTTTTCTCGTGGGTGCGAGTATGCGTGTAGTAATCTCTGTTTGCTGTGAACACTTAATATTTCTACTGGAGTAATGGCTCTTCATAACATTTAGTATACTGAATACTTTAATCATTCACTCCGATTCTATATTATGAGAATGAGATGTGAGTTTTATATATATATCCGATGAAAAATTTACTATATGCTATAACGGAAACATATATTGCACTATTCGAGATCACTTTCGAACGAGTATAAAGCAAGATACACTTAAGGTTTTAAAACATTAAGTAGACTTATCATTCACATACAAATTTTAAAATTTTCTCAGCAAACAGGTTCATCTTATTCGCAAATTTCACTATAAATTATACTAGTAAGAAAATTTTAGTAAAGTCTACCGTGATGATTAAATATATCGTGTATTATAAAATACCATCTTCACTCGTATTATCGGTGAACGATACTCACAAACACAAATTTAAGTTATATTTTGCGAGCGAGGTATATATAAGTGTTATCTTGAGCACATACAATTAAAATTTAATAGTCATAATTACTAAATGTTTCTCCAATTGAATTTAGACTTTGTGCATTATCCCTACTAACACCACAAATATGAGACTTGAGCAGATAATCGTACGCTATCACAAATATTAACATATTATCCTCTGCATCCAAAACAAATCATTCGTCTATTTTATAAATTTTCTCATATTTTTCAATTTCAACAAATTGAGGATAAATTAAACTATAGAGAAAGATAGTAGTATATAGTGTTATCAAACGTCATTGGAATATGATACTCTCCTCAAATCGGAATGGATTGAGTTTAAGAAAATCGATGAATCACGATAGCTTGGACTGGTTATAGTGATGTAGGAGTAAAGTTAATTTGTGGACAGAAACAAATGTGAATGTGAGAAGAGAATGATAACCACTGGATTGACTCTAGCTGCCAAAAGAGACACCTTCGAATCGAAGCGACTGAGAGGATATCGGACGAGAGAGATAGAAGACGTCGTTAAGAGTAAAGAGATGGAAGAAAAACACGAACAAGAAATGGTTTGGAGGAGCGGGGAGCACAAAAGGACGAAATGAGTGTGTCGAGTACTGACCGCCTTGATATTCTCCAAAATACAATTGGAGTGTTTGGATGGATATGTATAACAAAAGGAATAGTGTTATCTCTGATTAAGCGACTCTCGAACGTGACCAAGTTGCAATAGAGTAAGAGCTGAATAAGTTGTGGTCTGTCCATATGCGTATATTTGTGGAATCGAGTGAAATACTGCTCAGTATAGTGCATTAATAGCACATTTAGTCCTCTTAGGGGATATCATCAGTTATATATTGCTGTACATAAAAATACTCAAACTATACATATTTAATTTATATCCTCTCATTATATATATATTATTTATGCAATTATATAAGAATAGTGTCTATGAATTTGTGATTATGAGATACAAATATATTGAAATTTCAGATTGGTATATTTTTATGGTAATAATTAGAGTAGTTTCATCATAACACACAGACATATTATAGCTTCTAGGGAAAGTGACTTGTATTTTTTTTTTGTTCTTTCTTCCTCGAAACGACAAGTTTGGGATATTTTATTAGATAATTACAGTGAGCTAGTCTGCTCATGTAGGTTATCTCCTATTGACCGCTCAAGATGATGAGTTTATGATCCAAGGTTTCTTATTTACCAGTCTCTGTCACATGAGCTTAGTTAGTTTCACTGAACAGTGTAATTTAAATATAATGTGAGATCCATGATATGGAAATAGTGTTTCACGGTCTCTGTTTCGTCCTATATCTCTATTTCTCTTTTTAATTTATTTACATTCTCCAAAGCGCTGCCAATACTAAGTATGGTGCGATTATGTCCTAAACCAGTCACTGAGCGAGGCGAGCGCACCAATGTGTGTTTATCCACCATTCAACAATGTAAAATCTCCTCTATCTACACACTCGAATATCAATGAGAAATTCTTTAGGATCGGTTGAGGTCTGGCAGACTGTGATGCTCCAAGTCTGACGTTGCACATTATGTGCTTGTAACGCAATATATAATAGAGAGTGCTAGTAAACTAAAGAGTCTTCAATATTTTTAAAAGTGTATATTTTGAATAATCATTTTAGAATTTATGAATAGGAGTAGATTAAAAATCCATATTATTAGGTTTGAGAGTATTACTCGAAAATATTTTTCTTCTTATAGATTTAAAGTTTATTACTTATGTCTAGGAAGATATAAGATTTGTGAGAGTTCTTGTAAGTATTCGTCTATTGGTGATTTGTACCATAATAGTTTTATACATCCTAAACACAATTATATATTAGTGATGTGGATCTCAAGATTTACTCTCACTATATTAATTCATATTCTGGCTGCACGCTTGGATTCTAATTAGTTTTAGACATTAAGTATATATATTTTTTTGTGTATGCACAATAAATAGAAAAATTATAATAGATAATCAATTATCCCTAGTTTATGGAGTGTCGTATTCTCATATTGTGTGAATTGTGGCAGAAAAGAAAGTTTCATACATCGAATACTCTAAAATTGAATTCAATTTCTAGTCCTGAAAAATATTATAAGTGTAAATTCACGATTAAAGAGATACATTCTGTTTAATAATAGACAGTAGTCTACTAACTAACACACCTAGTCACACTGACGAGTGGTCCCACGAGTACATGCCTACGGTTCTATTAAGGAAGGGCGCCTTGGGAATACTCAAGACGCGCATTCCGCTCATCCTGTTCCCTTCACATTCTACATTCTTAACTTATTATTACATCCTCTCCAATAAGTATATATTTAGTCTCAAGGAGTGAAAATATCAACGGATTATTATTCACTGACTATATATATGAGGCGGAAATTTATATTCAGTATTACTTTATATTTTTACTTTTCACGAATTATTATTTTATATGATAACTAATATTAAAATTATAATTGATTTTCACTGTGTACTACGCAAACACCTTTTACATACTTTCACAACTCACACGTCTCACTTATCCTCGTGATCCGACGTCTCACTTTTGTTCCATTCCTCACTGCGGCTTTCTAGCTCTAAACTCACTCACATATCATTTTAGACATCTCACACACGCGTCTATCACACATCTTTTTATCATCCAGCTAATCCTTCGTTTAGGTGCGCTCCCTTCTCAGTACCAATGCCTACATACTTAATCCTCCTTACTGCTCTACACGTGAAGCACACATATACGCTCATACTTCACAATAAATATAACTCACAACACTCTCCTCCTGCTCTCCATTTCCACCACTATCATAATCATATACACTCTCCTAAATATTTCAACTTAAAACATATTTATTCATTTTTACTCAACTCTCACGCACTTTAACGACTCTACATACCTATCTCCGGACTCTTAATCTCAAATATATTCCGAGCACTAACTCATTCTCAATAGACTTATACACTCCTCGCCAGATCTCCATACCCCAGTGACACTCCATACACCAACAATACCTCCGTGACCTCCTTCGCCATACCCTACCATACACACCCATTTAGAACGCCACTCCACCAGAACCATCACTACTCACCATAGCCACGCCGCCTTGACCCACACGCCTGCACAAATCTCATCTACTAGATGCCCTCCACTCTGAGACCGCTCGCGCCTCGCTCCAAGTAGTGGACCAAACTCCGCACTGACCCCTTATCACTCGATACTATGTTCTAGCCTTCTTTTAGCTCATCTCATAACGGTGACTATATGCTTATGTACTCCTAAATGGAAGCCCTGAGACAATATTAACAATATCACGTAGAATTCGTACTGGAACCATAATAACACGTCAGATTGTAATTTCAGGTTACTAAGCGAGAATCTTGATATGACATAAGGTAGTGAGGGAGATACATTTCACGTACATTATGTTGTAGTTAGAGCTATAAATATGAATATCTAATTTTAATTTGATATGAGAGCAGCCTTTGATGAACTGAGAGTGCAATATACGTGGCATCATAATAGAAGTGTATATTTTGTGTATAATAAAATATACATATATTATATTATTTCCATAATATTACTCCTAAGGTTTTGTCTTAAAAAAACTAAAGTAACTTCAGCTATCTCCACTTTCTCTAGTGACTAAGAGAACAATGAATGATACAAATCATTACTCTTCGCCATACTGATGAAAATTTCTATCTTTAGAGTATGGGTATATATGATTTAATCATCGTTAATATAAATTCTTGATAGCACATTCTTGATGTGGTGGGTTTTGAGCTAATTCAACGAAAGATAATTACAATTTGTTATTTACTCATATTCATTTATAGTGTAGTTGAATTGCTCATATTATTAGATTGAATATACCATCTTAATTTATTTGTTTTGATACATATTCATATCTTGCGTTCTAATTCTCATGTATGACTCCCATGCTGTTTCCACCTACCTCAATAATTTTTCTTTTTTTTTTTTTATTTAATATATAAAGTTTAAATATCATTTTCTATTGCAATTAGATGTTATTTAAGTAATTTTAAAGTTAGTAAGTTAAAGTACCATTAGTAAATATTTTAAATATTATGATAATATAATCTATAAATAATTATACTCACAGTAGATAATCTAATGAGTCTATTTGAGTCTTTTTTTCTATATTAAATGTATAGTGAATTATACACGACTAATTATTGTTAAAGAGATAACTCTCAAGCAATTATAAACTAATACTTTGTTAGTGACTTCAATCTGTCAAGGTGTAAGTGTAATTAACTTGATGTACGTGGTTTTACTTGGTGGTAGCACATGAAAAATTAAAAACGTACAACTTAAAAGCATAAGACAACAAGAATAGAATTCAACTAGAAACAACAAATAACAAAATACCATAAATGCTCACAACACAACACTCTAAGCGGCAAAAATAAATACGCATCACTTTTCATATTCAAGCGAAAAAAACAACTACTAACACAATTTCACAATACGAAAAGACACCTTAAATAGCAAATGCCTACTTATACACCATATTACGCTTCACGTTCGTGTCGCTCTCCGAAAGCACAGCTACTCATGACGTGTTTGTGCGTTGCTGCTATTTTATAGAGCCCAATGGTCTCCTTAGCTTTTTGATGATCCAGTCTTACCCTTATGGTTTCCATCAAGGTTTAAATACCATTAATTTTTTGAGATGAGACGTGTATGTTTATAGTGTCCAAGTGTTGAAGTTGTGGGCACACTACTCTCTGAAACTTCCACTCTTTTGCAAGTACTACTTTGTGGGAATATGTTCTTCTCAAACTCTCAAGTTAGCGGTTGGTGACACCATAATCTATGGTTGAATTATGAAACTAAAAAAAAAAATTATGTTAGAAGATTTCACGTTGAAAAGACGATATGAAATCTCACAATAATCTTGGATAAATATACACGATAATATATATTCTTTTTTCAATTGATTTTGAGGTATAACAATATGTTTTGTTTTATACATAGAAATACTACATAGTATAGAATGAAATTAAAATAGATAGGTAGTATGGTACTAACGAATACGAACTCTCGTTATACTCTACACAATTTATAAAGTGTGAGGTTGTTAATATAGTTACATAATAAATAAACGAACAATTTACAAATGACTAGTAGAGAGAATTTTGTTAGAATTATCGCCTATACTTATTTTATGGTGTTCTCCACCTACCCCACATTGACTAGTAAATGTTGAGGATATATAACAGACTATACTAAGGTTTAATACATTTAGCACGAATAAAAAAAAAAAGCTATTATTAAATAGTATTAGAATTATTAAACAGATATAATAACTTTGTGTCTGTTACAAATACATATATAATGTGATCACCCACAATAACTGATGAAATAGAAAATCTGTTAGTCGCAATCGGAGATACAATCACCTTTCCTTTAGAAGTCTAGGTTAGTTCAAGAGTTACTAGAAAATCTTACAGTAAGTTGGAGTCCTTAAACCCTTTAATTGAAAAAAATATAACCCCATTTATTTATTTTTCTTTTTTTTTAATTGTGAATTTAGTTATAGGATTACAACAAGATGCAGAGAATAGGTAATTTAAAAAAATGGATTCAACTTCAAATAGCTTACGCCCGTTTATAACCATTTAGTTTTTTTTTATTTTTATTTTTTAAAAAATTAAGTATTATGCGAGGTAGAAAAACCATTAGTTAGGGCAAATCCATAACCAAGTAAGGAAAATCCATCCCTTAAGATGAGAGGAGGGACTCTCCAAAGAACACAATTAATGCTTCTAATATCTTGAATAGATAAAGGCCAATTAATTGAATTAAATCTACTCTCTATTTGGATCACAACCTACGATCTCCTGAAATATAATTTATACTAGGATGAGATGAGCTTGTACCAATCACAACATATCCTATATACTAAAGCCTTAGTTTGAAACATTAATGTAACGAATCGATAAAATATAAACATATATAAGAGTTAATACAACATTAGAACAATTATTATTTTAACAAACATCTTATAGATAATTATATTTGTGAAAATATATTTATTCTATATCCATGCCATATGAGATTATAATTTAGTGATCCTTTTATTGTACACATGAGTAAAATTATCTATTTTCTTCAATCTTTTCATGACATTGCATACTGGAATAACGGAATATATATCTTGAGTATACTTTATAGAAATGAGTGGAAAAGATGAAAATGTCGCTACCTGCCATTACTACAATAACTGACGGTGTCTGCTACCTGACATCATAAAAGTGGTGAAATCATCTGCTTCTCAGAGGAAAAGAGTGCGAATAAATTTTCTAATCAAAATATGGATAGTACATAACTCTCAATAATCTTGTATTTATATAAATACGGGCATATGTGAATTCTCTTTAGTTTCGCTCACTCCCTTTTATTTAATGACATCTAAGTTTTTAATAAAATTATTCAATACCTATAGTATTTAATAAATGTATTACATTACAGTTATAAGTCTATAGTTTTTTTGTTTTGGAGTTTTTGGTAATTTACATTTTTATTTACCCTATAATGTTTCAAAAAATGTAAATAAGGAAATTTCTTACTCTGTTTCGATAGCTCTATTGTAGTTTTGGTGGTTTTTCACTGACGATTTCAGCCCAATATTGCGTCTCGAAGACTCAGAATTTATCGTGATACGCATTATAATATACAATTTAGCTCTAACGTCAATTTTTGGTGATAGCTGCTGGTTTTAATTAGTTTCTCACTATCCAATAGATGTTGGAGCTTCATAATCTTCCATTTCAC
>NW_024064961.1:13558-17680 GCF_009727055.1 Benincasa hispida | reverse complement strand
GTGGGGTGTAAGCAAATCAATTTTGGTAGATAATTTTTAAGTTGGAATGTGAATAATTTTTTGTCAATTAATTTTGGATGAATTAATTTTTGGGTGGAGAATTTTTGGTGAATTAATTTGGTAGGTTGGTTGTTGAAATTGAGATTGAGAATTTAATAAGGACCATAAAAATAATTGTTAAACCAAAATTTTCTATACTTACATCATTTTCATCATGAAGAGATAAAAAAACCTTAATTTTCAAAAATAGATAAATACAAAATAAAACTCCAAAAAGGGTCATTTTTGTGGAATTTCCTTTTATAAAGAAATTTTAGAAGCTACCATGATTAATTTGTAAATCCTACCGATTTGGTACAAAAATTATTTGGGGGAAAAATGTTTGAAATCATAACTGATTTATAATTCTTGATTTACTTTTGCATCCAAACCAATTTGAACTGAAGTTGATGTATCCAAATAACATTTACTTTTGCATCCAAACAAATTCGAATTTTCAAATTCATTTCAAACAAAGGGTAAATAACATAGAGAAAGAGAGTTTACACATGAATAGGCGAATGGATGGATGGTTGGAATATGAATCACGAGCTGACGAATAGGGGTGATTTTAGACGACGATGATGGAAACCACTGGTGGCACTGACGAGAAGACCCTCGACGGCGATGAAAACCACGGACGTGAAGACCCTCGAGGATGGAGACACTCGACAATGGTTTCTGACGACAAAGACGAATAGTTTCAGACGACCCGCAACAAAAAGAGGATGATGGTTTCAGATGACCCTCGACGACGACAGATAAAATAGGTGAGGGTTTCAATCGAAGGGTTTCGTATAATGTGTTGATAAGAGATATTTTAGGGATAAATAGTATTTTACTAAACAATATATTTTTAATAATTCAATTAATTTAATGACAATTAAGAAGTGTCGTGAATTTGTGATAGGAAAAAAAAATTGTCATGGAAAACTTACTACCCGAAAATTAGCGTATTTTTTTTTGTTCTTTCTTCTCAATTTGGATATAGAGATGCGAGTCGCCAAGGTTCTTAGCCAGATGTGAGTCGCCAAGGTTCTTAGCCGTTGTCGTTGCTTGTGGGTCTGATGTAGTATGAGATCACGTGATGGTTAGATGTTCGCGACAATAATGCCCAAGAATACATCCCCAAGCTCCAATATTCTTGTTCTAAACCCATCTGGACAGTTGTATGGACACCAAATTAACCTTTCAAATGATCATAGAGAATACAATGACGGTGAAGTGTCCCAAGTCGACGTGCACAATGGTGTTGGAACCAAATAAGAGTGTAAATAGTATTTAAATATTTTGATAACTTTGATTTTGAGAGATTAAAAATATATTTTAAAATGATTTTTTTGATGATTTTAAGTTCTCCTAGTTAAGAAAATAAATTAATTTTGTGTTTCGCTTTTGTTTATTTTTTATAATTTTAAATGATTGCCATTATATCAAGTAGACAAATCATGGCGCTACATAGTTAAATAAGTATTTTTCTTTTATTCCAAATATGATTAGTAGTATCATTTTAGTAAAGAGAGTCGGATTGTTAGGGAAGGGAGAAAAGAAAGTTTAAACAACACATTAATATTAATATTACTGTTATCAGTACATATAATAATAGCAGTAAGTTCAAAATACAGCACTAGCCACTACTGCCCCGTACATGCCTACGGTTAAAAGGGACCCTTGGAATAAGAGCGCTTGGTCCTTAACATCATTATTATTATTCACCTAATATTTTTTAGTTTCTTAAACATATATATATATATATATATATATATATACTTCCGGTTCTTTTTTTTGTCAAAAAAGATGTTTTCACTTCTCGCCACCACCTCCTCCTCCACCGTCCCTTTCCGCGCCGCCTTTCAACCGCCTCCTCTGCCACCTCCCTTCCAGCCTCCGCCGCCTCCTCTTTTATACTCGCTATCTTCGTCCTCTCCTCCCTCTCCTACCTCCTCCTTTACGCCTCCACCTGACCACTTCCTCCTCCATATCCACCTCCTCCGCCTCCTTTCCCACCTCCACCGGATCCATACCACCTCCGCTGTTACCGTCCGTGCCTCCCTTTCCCGCCTCCTCCTTTTCCGCCTCCTCCATAAGCTACCTCCTCCGCCAGACTCTCCACCCGCCGTGACCGCCTCCACCACTCCGTGACCTCTTCCGCCATACCCTCCACACTTTGACCGCCTCCACAGACCCACCTCCGCCATAGCCACGCCGCCTGACCCACCGCCGCCAGATCCTCCTCCTCCACTAGACCCTTCGCCGCCTCCTCCATAACTGCCACCGCCACTGCCCCACCATGTCTATGTTTAGCCTCTTCTACGTCATGGGCTAGATTAACTGGAAGCGAAAGAATATCAAATAAGGTAAAGAGGACATAAAAAGTAATAATTAATACTAAAATTTGAGAAAATTAGGTACAACCTAAGCTGTAGTTGAGCCTATTGTTTTAATTTAGACAGCCGTTGGCGGCATCAGCTTAGGCTTATAATTTTTTGTTAAAACAAATATTTCTATTATATGGTTTTAAAAAAAAATCACATCATACCATATAACAATATGAAAATTCTTTTCATGAATTATTAATTAGAAGCATCCTAAAGCATGAATCTAGTTTGTGCATTCAGAAAAAAACATTTATTTATTATTTATGCATGATGCATCTAAATATTGCCCGAATTATTTGTATCATTTGATCGCTCTAATTATGTGTCCACGTGCCACCCTCAATAATTTTCTTTTTTTTTTTTTTTTTAAAGTAACTTTTCTATTGCAATTAGATGTAAGATTTAAATTAGTAAGTAAAAGTACCTTATAGAAATATGAAAATAACTATAAAAAATTATGTAATTAATATGATTACATGTAGATAACAAATTAAAGTTAGAATATACCTTGTTGGCCATCTTGGGTAGGTTGTGTGTGGGATTCTCTAGCCCACGAAACAACCAAAGCTGACACAAGAAGAACACAGACAAATACAAAACCTTTGGACTTCATTCTCTCTTTCACGAAAACCGACACACACTCTACGAAAAAAGAAACCACAAAAAGTAGTTTGTGATGTTCGAAGAAGGACTTGGTTTTGGGCTGCTATTTATAGAGCCCAATGGTTCCCTTAGCTTTGATGAATATCTTATCCCTTTGTTCCTCAAGGAAAATACCCATTTAATTTTATTTCAGATGAGACGTGTATGTTTATAGGTGTCCAAGTGTTGAAGTTGTGGCAACTACTCTCTGAAACTTCACACTCTTTTGCCAAGTACTACTTTGTGGGAATATGTTCTTCTCAAACCTCTCAAGTTAGCCGGTTGGTGACACCATAATCTAATGGTTGAATATGAAACTAAAAAAAAAAAATTATGTTAGAAGATTTCACGTTGAAAAGACGATATGAAATCTCACAATAATCTTTGATAAAATATACACGATATATACTGTCTCTTATACACATCTAGATGTGTATAAGAGACAGCCCCAGATACTTTCCCGCCTCCTCCTTTACCGCCTCCTCCTTTCCCGCCTCCTCCTTTTCCGCCTCCTCCATAGCTACCTCCTCCGCCAGACTCTCCACCACCGTGACCGCCTCCACCACCTCCGTGACCTCCTCCGCCATACCCTCCACCACCTTGACCGCCTCCACCAGACCCACCTCCGCCATAGCCACCGCCGCCTGACCCACCGCCGCCAGATCCTCCTCCTCCACTAGACCCTTCGCCGCCTCCTCCATAACTGCCACCGCCACTGCCCCCACCATGTCTATGTTTAGCCTCTTCTACGTCATGGGCTAGATTAACTGGAAGCGAAGAATATCAAATAAGGTAAAGAGGACATAAAAAGTAATAATTAATATTAAAATTTGAGAAAATTAGGTACAACCTAAGCTGTAGTTGAGCCTATTGTTTTTTCAATAGACAGCCCGTTGGCGGCATCAGCTTAGGCTTATAATTTTTTGTTAAAACAAATATTTCTATTATATGGTTTTAAAAAAAAATCACATCATACCATATAAGCAATATGAAAATTCTTTTCATGAATTATTAATTAGAAGCATCCTAAAGCATGAATCTAGTTTGTGCATTCAGAAAAAAA
>NW_024064961.1:2452-13373 GCF_009727055.1 Benincasa hispida | reverse complement strand
AAAGATAAAACAGAATATTTTTCAAACTATTGTAGTATTGGAATTTTTTCATACCATGCCTTTTGTATAGTGACCATGACCATGGAATTTTAATTTTCTGACACCTCTCTTATATATCAAATAAGAAAAAAATTGCTAGACACATTATGACGGTCTCACCTAATAATGTCTCGAGTTCATAAAAAAAAGGGATAATAAATTTCTAACGTTTTAGTTTGATCAATTTAGTTCCTCACTTTTTTAAGATGGGTTAAAAATTTTCCAACTATATTAATTAGATATTTCTTATATTTTTTAAAAACATTTTTAAATTAAAAAATAAATTCTCTCTTTCATGCTCTATTGGGCTTTTATGATGATTTCAGGCCCAAACGTGAAGCAAATGTGATCCAAAAGAAAGCTGGTGATAGCTGCTGTGTGAGGAGGAGAAATGGCCACATCTCACAGAGAGAACAACACGTGGGTAAGAATTTCTTTTCAACCAAAAGTTGATTTTCAATCTGTGTCAATATTTGAGAAGAAAACAATCTCTCTCGAGTTTTGTCTCCCACTCTCTCTAACTCTCTATGCATCTCTCTAATGGCGATCTTGCGAGAAATGTAAAACAGCATATGCACGGTTTGATGAAGCAGGAGATCAGATGAAGACGATGGTATACGTGATTGGTGTTAAAATTAATCTAGACTTTTATTAAAATACATTAATTACATTATTACATACATGAGCAGTTGAAATACAAGGAATAGTTAGATACATTAATTACTAGATATATTTTTTTAATATTTATGTATTGGTGAAAAGTCACATGTATCGGTATTTAATATTGATGTCTTTTGATGTATTTTTTTACTTGTATAAATATGTGTGAGATTTCTCATTTGTAAGAAAGAAAAGCAAGTTAAGAAATATTCAAGTTCTTGTGTTTCTTCTAAATTGTGTAAGAGAATAATCTTTTCTCTCTTCTCTTGATTTGTATTTTGAGGGTCTACTACGTTTCCAAGTAGTATTAGAACTAAGATCAGAGATGACTTCAAACGGTAACATGTTGCAACCCCAATTTCCAAGATCTTGTGGGAAGAATTTTCATCAGTGGAGTACTCAAATGAAACTATTATATGGCTCAAAAGAATTATGGGACATTGTTGAAAGAGGATACACTGAAGTTGAGGATCAATACAGGCTCACTAATCAACAATTTATTCAGTTAAGAGAAAATCGTAAGAAACATTAGAAGACTTTATTCTTCATTTATCAAGCTGCTGAGGAACATATCTTCGAAAGAATTTCAACAATTACTTCTAGAAAGACAGTTTGGATATTTTACAATCCACCTATCAAGGAAAGTAAAAGGTAAAGGTGTAAGATTATAAGCACTTAAATCTCAATTTGATTACATTAAGATGAAAGAGACCGAAAGTGTTGAAGAATATTTCAATTGTATTCTTGCAATTGTCAACAATTTGAAAACAAATGGAGAACAAGTGATCAAAGAGTTGTTGAAAAGATTCTCAAAAGTATACCAAGAAAGTTTGATTATATTGTTGTTGCAACGAAGAATTAAAATACTTATCTACATTGTCTATAAATAGTATGATGGGTTCTCATCAATCCCATGAGCTTAGATTCAAACAATTTGATGTCAATTCTGAGGAAGCTTTTCAAACTGAATATCTAACCTAAAATGTAAAATTTTCTTTTATAAAATATGTGTCGCGCTGTAGTGTTGCAACTCCTTATTGAAGTGTAAAGGAGGGGGTAAGGCTACATTTGATATTGCATTAACTTTGTCAAAAAGTCATTTGGAAAAAATTGTAACCGTTCTTTTGCATTTGGTATACCAGATTTAAATTAAATCTGTTAAAATCACTTAAAAAAATACAGTTAATTTTCATGGTTACTTTAAAAGCAGGATCCTATTAGCTTTTACATAATTCTCCTAAAATCAGGTAGAATTTTTAATTTATATTCCATTTTCAATTTTATACATTTAAAAGAAGATTTTATATATTATCTACCACCTAATCAAATCTATTTTCTATTTTTCATGAATTAAATGCATCATTTTTTTTTAAAAAAAAGCTATATCATCTTGATTTTTTTTAAAAAAATAAAGCTATTTTCCTTAATATTTAAAAGTTAATTTATAACAAACAAAATTTATCATACTACACAATTAGTTAAAATTTTAAATTACAATTTTTTTTTAAAAAAAAAATTGGTGATAAGTCTATTTTGATTATTATATTTAAAATAAAATATTTTTTTAATATTTATTTACCAAACGCTTTAACCTACTTTTTCATGTTTAAGCTGAAATTTACCAAATACTATTTTACTTCTTTTTACAGCTCATTTTTCTAAAAGCACAACTATTGGGAATTATTTTAAAAGCTGCAGCAATCCCAAACAAAGTCTAAATAGTGTAGCACTGCACTACCCCCTGCACTCATAATACCCCGAATGCACGAGCGAGATGTCTATTGCATGCGCATGCGTGCATGACCTTGTCTTCTTCGCACATCCATGTAGTGTCGTGGCACTGCCTTCAATTGATTCAAAAAGAGCTCTCGAGAGAAAGTGTCTGATAGGGTGTCGCTGCACTGCTGCTGGGCAGTTCTTTAAGAGCAATATTCTAATTTTATTGTTCTCTTTTTCTTTCGATACAATTAAGCTTCGATTTGGTTTGATTGAACATCATTTTTCTCCTATTCCAATTTACCCATTAGACGTTTGATACATGTATTATCATTAAATAAACACATTAAAGTATTGAATAACCTTGAATTAAGCGAAGCACACTTTCAGTGTTATCAACACTTCTTCCTGACTTTAGGGTAAAGTAGAGGAGTTGTAACCCTAATATCGACTCCAGGTCTTGAATAATGAGCCCTCTCCCTCTCATTAGCCCGAGAGAGATTTTGTTTATGGTAAGACCATAAAAAGTTGTTCATTAGAAAATCGATGAGACTTAAGGAGCAAAATGTAATTACGGAAGGGATTGAATCCCAAGTGGAAGCGCATGAACGCGGGACGATTTCAATTCCAATTTGAAATCAAGAAGGAAAATACAGAGACAAAACAAATCATAAAATAGACATACTCATAGAACAACATGCTAGTGAGGACAAGAGAGATTCTACTTATCCTTGTAAAATACGCAATCTTCACGAATCCTTTCCCGATCTCACGAATGACAACATTCCTAGTCTCACCTCCACAAATGCAATAATGGAAGCAAATCAACACCACCACAGGGACTTCTTCATTATTCTCTAGGACGATAATCACAACGACATTGTGGACTCGCTTTGATTAATTTGTGGAGAAGGGAATAGACGATTTTTATGAGAGAAGTCACTTGGGAATTTTAGAGTTTTTTCAGGGAGAATGCTTACGCGAATCAAGAGAAGGAAGATGAAGACCATCTCACCACTATCAAATTATGGGAGGTTTTGTTGAGAGATAAAAATGGGAACTTATACAAAAATAACTTCCTTTGTAACTATTTAAAAAATTAAAAACTAAATAAATAATGTTTGAATTTTAAATAAAAAATATATATAATTAACTTTTATTATATATTAATAAAACTATATGTTATATCACATATAATATAAAACCTATAGTTTATTTTATATCACATATAATATAATCTATAGTTATTAATCTCTCATATAACACATAGAATTAATACGAACCATGTTTTTTATAAATTTAACCTATAATTCTATATGAATCATATTCATATAATTAATATTTAATTTAAATATTAATTGCTCCCATTAAATTATAATGTATCATATACATTATATTAATTATATCTCATATAATTATAATTATATTTATAATTATATATATATAATATCACATACATTACATTAATTATATCGCATATAATTAATTCCCTTTAATTAATTTGAACAATTCAAATTAATCCAAAATTAATTTGATTCTCATTAATCCTAATTGAAATAACGAGAGGACCTTATGGACATATAGATTGAAGCTCCTCCAATGATACTTGATTAATTAATTAAACTCTTAATTAAATTAATCAACATTCATTAACTGTCAGTCACTCCACTAAAGACCGAAAACTGTACTCTTCGCACTATAGATATATTTCAATATCTATTGGATATAACCAATCAACATTAAATTGATCCATCATAAATTGCTCTTAAGTACAATTGGGCCAAAATTACCATTTGGTCCTGTAGTTAAATGTAACTTTTTAAGTACCATTGATTCCTCTAATGAACAATTAATTATAGTTAAACTATAACCAAACCTTTCTCGAGCCAATGAGAGGGTGAGGTCTGATTGTTCAAGACCCCGAATCAACTATTAAGGGAACAATTTCTCTACTTACCCTACCAATAGAGAAGGAGTGAATTCCTTCTTGTGTAGCTGCGTTCTCAACTCCCCAATCAGACGAATCCCCAAAATGATAGGTATATTGAGTCGATGAATCTGACTACTCTCATCCATGCAGATCAAAAGGGTTCCCTCATAAGCAAGAGTTCACAACTCACTTTGGATTTAGGTCAAGTCACTTAAGGTCATCCTGACGAAATGTAAGTCTCTTCTAGCAATACTGTTATAAAGAGAGGCAATTCATTTTGTGGTCCAGTCTTATACAAACTCTTTGTATAGGATGCCCCGGCTCACATGTCTCCATATGAATGATGTAGGATATCTTACTGACATTAAGCAATGGCTGGTAGCCCAATTCCAAATGAAAGATTTGGAAGAGGCGCAATATGTACTTAGGGCCGAAATCATCAGGCATCACAAGAACAGAACGCTAGCTCTATCTCAAGCAACTTATATCGACAAAATGTTGACTCGATATTCGATGCAGAACTCTAATAAGGGTTTATTACCTTTCAGGCACGAGGTTCACTTGTCTATGAAATAGTGTTCTAAGACACCTCAAGAAGTTGAGGATATGAGATATACTTCTTATGCCTCAACTGTGGGAAGCTTAATGTATGCTATGCTCCGCAGTAGGTCAAACATTTGTTATGTAATGGAAATTGTTAGTAGGTACCAGTCCAATCCAGGGTTAAACCACTGAATAACAGTTAAGAACATTCTCAAGTATTTTAGGAGAATGAGGGACTACAAGCTGGTATATGGAGTTAAGGATTTGATCCTTATAGGATATATCGACTCTGATTTTCAATCTGGCAAGGATTTTAGGAAATCCACGTCAGGATCAGTGTTTACCCTAAATGGGGGGGCTCTAGTATGGTGTAGTATCAAGGATGCATTGCAGATTCCAATATGGAAGCTGAGTATGTAGTTGCTTGTAAAGCAACAAAGGAAGAAATTTGGTTAAGGAAGTTTCTGAGTGATTTGGAAGTGGTTCCAAATATGAACTTGCTTATCACCTTATACTATAACAATAGTGGGGCAATAGCAAACTCTAAAAGAACCTCGCAGTCATAAACGAGGAAGACATATTGAGAGGAAGTATGACCTGATAAGGGAGATTGCGCAAAGAGGAAATGTGATCATCACAAAGATTGTTGCAGAGCACAACATTGTCGATCCATTTATGAAGGCTCTCTCGGCTAAAGTGTTCGAGGGTCATTTAGAGAATCTAAGTTTAGATTGTATAATCTAGGGCAAGTGGGAGATGTGTAATGGGTATATGTATGCCCTAGTTTATTATATTTAACATTATCCTGCCTTTTGGATTCTACATAACCCACCAACTAGAGTTTTAGTTCAAGTGGAATTTTGTTGGGTTTGATGCCATAAAACTCATAGATAGTAAATGTTATTAATTGACCTTCATCCTGTCTCTTATACACATCTAGATGTGTATAAGAGACAGCCATAAAACTCATAGATAGTAAATGTTATTAATTGACCGTCATCAATAAAGAGTTATAGATATTAAATCAGTAAATGTATTATTTGTATTGTTGTCTATTTTGTCTTAATAACTCTAAATTCAATAAACTAACATCCAAGGTTGTCTTATGAGTCTTGAACTATATGTGGATCAATATTCAAGATAAACCTAAAGGGTCTATAGTATAAAGATAAGACTAGGTACCTTATTCTGGTTGATACGACCTACTTTGTATTTGATACAAACATAATGATCAAATACGTTCATATAGGTGACACGCGAGTAAGAATATCCTATGCAATGAGTTTGCATAAGACTAGACTGCAAACTAGTAACCACTAGATGTAACACCGTTGACTAGTTAACTTTCTATTTCAATAGAATGACCTAGGTGACTTAGTCTTGATCTCGAGTATATTATGAACCCTTTGTTCATGAGGGATTGTCCTTTGATTTGCATGAGTGACCCAATATGCCTACCATTATGGGGAAGAGACCGAGTGGGGAGTTGGGAACATAATAATATAAGATGGAATTCACTCATTCCCTTTTAGAGGATAAGTAGATGAGTGTTCCCTTAAGTGGTGTCTCTGAGACTTGAACAAAGAGCCCTACCCTCTCATTGGCTTGAAAGGGATTTTTGTTTATTGGTTGGACCATAAACAAGTTGTTTATTAGAGAGAACTGATACTTAAGGAGGTAGAGCCCAAGGTTAAAATGGTAATTTGACCTAGTTAGAGTTATGAACACTCATGAAGGACTAATTTGCTGGTATTGGACTATATCTGTGGACATATAAATATATCTACAGTGAGAAGAGTGAAATTGTGGGTCTTTAGTAGAGTGTATCCATAGTTAACCAATATTGATTAACTTGGTTTATGAGTTTGACCAATTAATCTCATATCGTTGGAGCTTTTGATCTACAGATCCACTAGGTCCCCTTATTAGCTCACTAGAGAATACTTAAAAGGGATAATTTGAATTGTTCAAATTAATTCAAGTGAATTAGATTCACAAAGAATTAATTAATAGAGAGTTTTTGCACATATACATGGGATGCATATGATAATTAAATATATACATTAAGTTGGGTTTAATGCTATTTAATTATTGTGCAAATTAAATTAAAATAAGTATTATTTAATTAGGCTAATTAATCAAATAAGTGTTATTTAATTAAATGGGCTAATTAATTAAATAAATATTATTTAATTAATTTTAGAAACGAAAAATATATTTGGAAAGAGCTTGACCCTTCTCTATATAAAGACCTCTCTATGACCCTTTGGGAATGCACTGAATATACAATTCTCATTGCAGAGAAACACTGACAATACACAACTCCCTATTGTTGTTGTGTATAATTTTCTCCGAGCCTCTCTACTCTCCAAAACCTTATTCTCCTCTCCCTCTCCGAATAATTGAATACCACCTATCCCTCTATTGGAATCCCAGAGAATAACGAGGTAACTCTTATGGTAGTGTTCGAGATTGCTCAAGGAGTTGTTCGTGATCAAAACCGTTTGTAGATCCGTTCATTGAAACCTTGGAAAAGATTATTCGTGACACTTGGGGAATCTATAAAGGTAAGAATCATTCTAATCCTTTCCCCAATAGCATGCTAGGTTATGTGTTTATACATTCTGTTTAGTATAATGATTTTGTTTATTGTAAAAATTGAATTGTGGGATGCAAGGCGTTCTAAACACAACGCTTCCACTGTGGGATTCGATCCCTTCACCACTTGCTGTTTTTGGATACTTTGAAGACTTACACACATCTGCCATTCTTTTCTTGATAGGATTACGCTAAACCGTACTGAGTTAATAATCTATAAAGGACACACAGTACTTGCCCTCCTAGATGTAACTGGATTGGGATTTATTGCTCCTAAATGCCTCACAGTTAATTTCTTATTTGTATAATATGTTGATACTTTACATATGCAAAACGAATTTATCCTTAGAGATTTAACGATAAAGATCTAGGGATTTAATTGTTCAGTTTATTCATCATGGCTTGATTTATTTATGCAATTTAATTATTCATTAACCATTAGAAGAGATCATCTAATGTCCCGATTAGTCTAATAAACTAAATTTTAATTAACCCTAATTATTTTAAGTCTTTAGAAGCATTCCCATTCAAATTCTAAATTGCAATAATTCTAGGATTTCTTGGCTATGATGTCCTTGAAATACTAAGAGTCAATTAAAAAGATATTGTTTGAATTTCTAAACTAGTCATGCTGTTCAAGAAAATAGGAAAAGTTCAGATTTTCATTTCAAGATTCTAGTTTTTGCAACTTCTAAACGAGCCATGTAATTTGCAATAAAAAATCTAAACAAATTTGAAGGTTAAACTTTTTATCAGATTTTTTGAGAACTAAAAATCAAGCATTAAGAACATATTTCAAAGGAGAAATATAAGAAAGCCTCCAATTACTTACCTACATGTTCCCCAAGAAAGAAGATTTACCTAGCATGACAGTGCGAATTCTTGAAGAATCATTCCAAATCAAGAAAATATCAAGATAGAAGAAACAAAAATTGATCTTTAAATTGTGATAAGAGTATCTCTTTGTAAAAAATGGTCTTCTGATTTTTGGAAATTAGTTTTTAATTGCGGTCGTACATTGCAAACCCTGAGTAGTTGGTCGACGCTTCTCTTGCAAAAAGGCAACGACAATGTGATTATTTTCGTCAATGTCCATAAAGTTGCATCTAAAGGAGAGCATTGCAATGCGCCTGTATATCAACATTTTCCTATTCACGTCTAGCAGCATTGGGGCGTAGGATTATGGCAGTTTGCGATTGAGTTGAGGCGTGCAAATTTGTTTCATTGAGGGCAAAAGCATAATTTCTTCATGTTTTCTTTCTTTATATTTTTTGCTCTTTAACTCCTTTTTAGCTCCAAATTTCTTCTAAGATCTCCAAAAATGTCGGATAGATTACCTATTAAAATTGACATATAAGAAAATATATAATTAGGTATAAATGAGGGAGTTTATGATACTTAAAATGCCAAGATCTATTAAAATACCCAATTACTAGCTCAATGCATTGTCCCGAGCAAGTTAAACTAGAAAACTATATTTAGTTAGTTCAAAATATGAATCACTTTTTGTTTATCATTTATTTGTTTGTTCGATTCAAAATTGTTTATATGCTTGCTAGTTCTGACTTACACAAATATTTGTTTTAACTCTTCTCAACACTCAAGAACGTATTTGGAAACAAATAGCATTTAGAAATTTAAAATTTTAGCTAACAAAGAATTGAGACTTAATTTTGAAAAGGAAACTCTTTTTCTAGCACAATCATAAAAGAAAGGATTGCAAAGCTTTATTTTATTTAAGAGCCAAAAACTAGTGGAAAGGTGATATCTAACTCTCAATTCCTCTTCTCTGCACTCTCAATTCCTCTTCTCTACAAGATCACGATGTGTTCTCTACAGGAACACATGAACACTTCGAAAAACACGAACACCAAAACACTATAGCCAAGTCTATAAATACTACCATACAGTGACCTGACTATTCTCTGACAAGAAATGAAGTGGTGAAATTTCTTCAAAGTTCTTGAAAGGGAAAAATAAAAGTTGCAGAGATTTTGTGAGAAGTAATTTTTTGAGAGAGAGCTCTAAATAATTTCAGATATTTGTTCTGTTGCCTCTATGTTTTCACAAAAGACAAGATAGAGGAGAGAGGGGAGTTACAATAACTCCCTCCCACGTAAACAGAAATAACTCACTTGTAATGAGGAGTTAAAATGTTATATTAATACATATTAATATAACATTTTAACTCCTTTTGGTAGTGAGGGTTGCTCGGTGGACACACGGGATCTTTGTGTTCGGGAGGAGTTGGTTCCTAAAACTGGTTTAGCTAGGGGGTTTGGTCCTAAGTCGGTCATGTTAGAGGAGGGAGGTGTTTTTGGTGGTTCTGGTTATGGCGTGAAAGGGATTAATTCGTGGGCGGCCCTTTTTGAAGTTGAGGGGAAATTTAGAGTTCATTCCCCCAGTGGTTGAAGATGATAAGGTTATTGTTGAACCCTGTGAGGAAATTATTGAAGAGGGTGTTTGTCTGTGGGAGAAATCTTTGGTTGGTCAGTTTGTGGATGCCAAACTCCCGTATACTGTTATTTGTCGAATTATTTAGAGAATTTAGGGACGCGTAGAGATGCCAACTATTACCTTGTTGGAGAATGGTTTGATTATCTTTAAATTTCAGAAGGTAGAGTCAAGAGATTGGGTGCTGGAGAATGGTCCGTGGCACTTGGGTGGTAAACCCATTTTATTACGATAGTGGTCCCAGGTATTGTTCCTGAAACCTTCGTTTTTTATTCTGTTCCTATATGAATTGAACTGGAGCGTGTTCCCTTGGAGTTGTGGACGAATAGGGGTTTAACAGTGTTAACTAGTGTCGTGGGTAAACCTGTCTCTTTTGATGTTGCAACAAAAGAGTGGCAGCGGTTATCGTATGTGAGGGTTTGTGTTCAGGTGGATGATGATTCGTTAATGCCCCATTCAGTCACTGTCAGAATACAGGGTTAGGAGTTTATTATTCCAGTAGTGTATGAGTGGAAACCTCATAAGTGTGCTTGCTGTGGATCCTTTGGGCATATTGGGGCTGTGTGTGAGAAGAAGGGTGTGGAAAAGAGTCAGGAGTTGTGTATTGTGGCGGTTAATGAGGGGTGTTTGGGAGATAATGGGGGTATTGATTGGATAAAGAAGGGGTAGGACAGTGGTTGGGAGTAAGGGTGTGGGGAGTGTTGACGAGTTTACTATGGTCAATCGTCAAGGCGGGATAGAGAAGGTGTAGGCCATAGGGGTGGCAGTGGGTCATCGGACTTGGTGCCCTTGAGGAACAGAGCAGTTTATGGGTCCTTTGGAATTACAGGGTTTGTAAAGTATGTTGATGATCGTAATAAGTTTGATATTTTGTGTGATGAAGGGGGAGACTCGCTGGCTTTGGCTCTAGTGCAAGCAGATCTGATCCATTGTTTGTTATGGATGAGAGGTTCGAGAGTTCGGGCAAAGGTCCAGTGGGAG
>NW_024064961.1:0-1543 GCF_009727055.1 Benincasa hispida | reverse complement strand
CCTCCCACTTTTCGTTATTTTTCTCATTGGGCGGAGGCTGAGGGTTTTATTGATACTATCAGGTCAGTGTGGAGAAGATCTGAGGATGTATCCCCTGTGGTCAGCTTTGTGCGAAATTTGAAGGCAGTGAAGAGAGTTTTACGTGCTTCGCTTGGGAGGCGTATCTCTGTGTTAGTTGATGAGGTGAGGGCAGCTAGTCAGGTTATGGAGGTTGCTCAGGCGAAGGTAGAAAAAGATCCTGCTTCAGAGGCGGTGTGTGCAGAGGCAACTCGGGCCATTGAGGTGTTCTGGTCAGTGACAAAATTAGAGGAGGTGTTGCTCCGACAGAAGGCCAGGGTGAAGTGGCTGGAGTTAGGTGATATGAACACAGCTTTCTTTCATCGTTGTGTTCGTTCTCAACGCAGTTGCAGTGGTTTATTTATGGTCGTGGATGCTGGGGGGACTCGCCAAACAGTGCATGACAGGGTGACAAGGGTGGCAGTAGATTTCTTTCGGGGTTGTTTAGGGTCTCAGCTAGTGGGGTATAGGGATCTTACTGCTCGAATTAGGGATATTGTGCAATTCAGCTGGTCCGAGGAGGGGGTGAAGGCCCTTGGTCGCCCAGTGAGTTGGGATGAGATTAAGAAGGCTTTATTCTCGATGAAGTCTAGAAAGGCTCCTGGGCCTGATGGGTTTTAAGTTGATTTTTATAGAGCTGCTTGGAATGTGGTTGGGGATGATTTCTGTGATGCTGTGCTGAATATTTTTAGTCCTGTTACCTGCCTGGTGGAGTTAATTCTATTGCTATCACTCTTATCCCAAAGAGGCGGGGAGCTGAACGTATGGAGGAGTTTTGTCCTATTTCTTGTTGCAATGTTGTGTATAAGTGTATCTCAAGGATCTTAGCTGAGAGATTGCGGTTGTGGTTGCCTGCTTTCATTAGTGGTAACCAGTCTGCATTTGTTCCGGGTAGGTCGATTTTCGAAAACATATTATTGTGTCAGGAGCTTGTGGGGGGCTATAAGGAGGGCAGAGGGAAGCCACGTTATGTGTTGAAGGTAGACCTTCAAAAGGCGTATGATTCAGTAAATTGGGATTTTCTATTTGGTGTATTGTTGGCTATAGGTACACCCCTTCAGTTTTGTTAGTTGGGTGAGGGCTTGTGTTACTTTGCCTATGTTCTTTATGATGGTTAATGGTTCCCTTGAGGAGTTTTTTCCTGGTAGGAAAAGGTTGAGGCAGGGGGATCCGTTGCCTCCTATTTGTGATGGTGATGGAGGTCTTGTCTAGGTTGTTGAATAATCCTCCTGTGTGGTTTAGGTTTCATGATCGATGTGAGCGTGTGGGTCTGACTCATTTGGTTTTTGCAGACGATTTGATGATTTTCTGTGCAGCTGAGAGAGATTCTTTGGAGTTTGTGAGGCAGGTTCTGGCAGATTTTGCAGGGTTTTTTGGGTTAATTGCTAATGTTGTAAGGTTCCATGTTTGTTGCGGATGTGGAGTTTGGGGAGGCGGAGGAACTAGATGCGTTTATAGGTTTTTCTCTTGGTTCACTGCCTGTTAG
>NW_024064960.1:27073-73958 GCF_009727055.1 Benincasa hispida | reverse complement strand
TAGAGAGAGATTCCGAGATGGAGGTTCTTTGACACATTCATCCCCGGTCAACTCCTCCATTGTCTTTATATCAGGACAAACAGATCCTCAATGTCGGCCATCTGCTCACCATAACTAAGATTTCCGTGAAACCCAGATAGCGATCAGAGTGATTCGTAAACGCCTTTCAGCTGTGGTCGCAGATTCCCTCAACTTTTTTTTGAAGCGTGACCGACCTACCAATGAAACTATTCATTAACAACTCTAGTTGATCGAGAAGGTTCCTTCAACAACTCTTGTTGAAGTTTCAATAGTTTCTTTGGAAAGGCTCACTTAACAATGACTTTTACTACTTGAAACTGTGCTCCTGATTATGGATCTGTAGGATTGTATCAGCAAACAGCAGAGTGCTAAGGATCATCTAAGGCATCAAATTACTAATTTGGCAAGATATAAAGCATGCTCTTGCAGAAAAACAAGTGAGTTTTCAAGACATCCTCTTGTAGAGAACTCTTTAAAGCTCCTTTTCGCAGCTGTATCTTCTCCAAATCTTGTTGCAGACCACCGCTAAGCGATCTTCCCACTACTTCTTCTTGGATGTTCTAGGATTGAAGTTGGTGGGAGCTCAGAAGACAAGCTTGAATCAGCAGGGATGAAGAGAAAAGCTCTTGCAGCAACCTTGTTGAAGGAAACCTTTCTTGAAACCGAATTTCTCTAAAATTTCTCTATATATTGCTCTCGATTTTAACTCCATCTCTTTATTATAGTTGCAGATCAAACATGCAAAGAAGAAGAACTTGCATGAGTTGTAGTCATCTTGGAGAAGACGAGGCAAGAATGCTGTCATGTTGAGCAAGTTTAAGGAGATGGATAATGGAAATCTTTGTTTTTTGCCATTTTGTGTGTTTTGTTTTTTTCTTTTTTTCAATTTTATCTCAAATAAAAATTTTGATTTAAAAACATTTATTTTGATTTTAAAAACATGGAAGAAATTGATTAATTTCACAAATTAATTATTAAAATAAAACTTAATTAATTGTAATATCTTAATTTTTAATATCAAAATTTAAATTAATTGTTAACACGTATCCATCTTTTAATATATTTAATCACTCCCACCTTTCACAATACTACTAAATTCTCCTACTCTCCGCCTCCTTAACTTCTCAACTTAAACATGTAATCTCATCTAATAATTCACTTATCCATTAATCCTAAATTTGACACGCTTCAAATTTACTTATCACATATACTTCTCGGAGCAGTCTGTACGAGCTAGTAGCCGGGGACCCCTCTCCGCCAAGACCCTACACAATATGAAAGCTCCAACGACCGAGATTAATTGGTTACCATACACATATCAGCATAAGCTATTAATCCCCATTCATTAACTAATGGGTCACTCAAACTCATTAGATCAGACCTAGAGCCAATTCTATAAAACCATTTTAGTATCGAATTTGCTCCAAATTAATGTATCTAACTACAATAGTTAATATATATCATATATAATTACACTATACACATTAATATCATATATATCGAACTCACTCTTGTCAATTTGAACATTTCAAATGTGACAAACTTGACTCTTAGATTTGTATCAAGCATACAGTAGATTTAGGACCCTAAGGCTCGGAAGCTCCAACGAGCTAATGAATAGCTGACTTAAACTCTTTAGTTCCATGATATCCACACATCCGTTAAACTGCTAGACATTTCCACTAAAGACCAATAGTTGAAGCTCTTCTTTCATAGATATGAATTTCCTATGTCCCATTGGAATAAACAATCATAGACGATGACCCTTTCACAGATGCTCGTAATTACAACGGCAATGCTTACCGTTTTGCCCCCTGTATTACATCTTCCTCCTTTAAGGTACACTGATCCCTCTAATTGAACACAATACAACATAGTCCGTCATATATAGTCCTGGGAACTCAAAATCCAACAAACTCTCCAACAACTCGATTAATGGATCAAGTATTTATATTATCGATCTATCTCAAAGCATTCTCCTATTGGGTTATCTATAATTCCTTACAATTCGTACGTTTGTTGTAAAATGTAAACATTTTCTATAATCAATATATTTATTATTGTCTTTATTAAATTGTATGAAAGTCAAATCTAATAATAACGACAGAACTATTGTATGAGTACTTGAACTTATGTGTCAGGAGACATAGAGTGGGATCGGGTTTGAAGTAAATTAGTCAAAATGATCTATGGTACATGAAGAGGTTTGGGTACCTTATTTCTTGTAACACCAATTGGATGCGGGCCTACTCTGTGAAGTTTAGTTTACAGAAGCAATATTAATATAGCACCATACGATGTTGATCCTAATTCGTACCATGTTATGACATGAGGATGGGAGCGTCTTATCGCATTGAGTTTGCATTTAAGATCAGGGACCAAGAAATAAGTCACTCTTACTAGTAATAATTTGTTTACTGTTTCAGCCGACTGTATTTACTAGACTGACCTAGAGTATAACTCAGACTTTCTACTCAGCTAAACTGACTCTAGTTTTTCGGATTGCCCATTGATTATGAGTGTTGGAGTTGATCATAATGTCCGGCTCAATAAAGACTCTTTTAATGAGGTAGACCAATAGTGCTGGGACCATAGGATGCAAGAAGGCGTTCACCCTACCATATTTAGGGATAAGAGAAGGTTGGTTCTCTTCAAGTATTAAATCCAAGTCTTGAACAAGGGGCCCTACCTTTCTGGGTTGAGAGGAGTTTTGGTGTTTTGTATTGGATCACAAACTAGTGTTTATTAGAGGATCAGTAGAGACTTGAGGAATAAAGACGTATCTCAGGGGTAAAATTATCATATGACACCAGTCGTTATTACGAACAACCTTTGAAGGGATCGACTTGGCTGATTATGGTTAAATCATTGTGAACATAAATATATCTACAGTGAGGGGAGTGTAACTATGGACTTTAGTGGAGTGACCCATTAGTTAATGAATGGGGATTAATCTAGTTAATGAGTTTAGCAATTAAATCTCAGATCGTTAGAGCTCATGATTTGTAGGTCTGCGAGTGCCCCTACTAGCTCGTAACGAACTGGCTCTAGAATAGCGTGATAAGTTAATTTGAAAGTTCAAATTAGAATTTAAAGGGAATTAGTAATTATATGAGATATAATTACATGTTTTAATTTGAGAATTAAAACGGAATAGGAGAATTTTACTATATTTAAAATATGATTTAAATTATATAAGATGCGATATGTGTTAAAATTAATTTTAATATTTGATATTAAATTAATTAAGTTTATTTAATAATTAATTTGTGAAAATTTATCAATTTATTCATGTTTAAAAATCAAACTAAATTTTAATAGATTTTTGGAGATAAAATTGAAAAGAGAAAAACAAAACACCACAAAATATGGGAAAACAAGATTTTCCATTATCCATCCTCCTTAACTTGCTCACACACTGAACATTTTCTTTGCCATTGTGCCTTTCTCCAAGCATGAGCTCAAACTCATTAGCAGTCTGTCTTCTTTGGCATGTTGATCTGCATATAATAAAGAGATTGGTAGTAAAACGGAGAGGAAATATATAGAAGCAATTTAGAGAAAATTCGGTTTCAAGAAAGCTTCTCAACAAGGTTTGCTTGCAATGAGCTATTTCTCCTTCATCCCTTGATTCAAGCTTGTTTTTGAGTTCCCACAACTCAATCTAGAACCACCAAGAGAATAGGGGAAAGATCTTAGTGGTCTCGCAAAACAAGATGATGGGATGAATAAGATATGTGCGAAAGGAGCTTTAAGAAGAAGTTCTATAAGCAGTATGTTTGAAACTCACTTGTTTTTCTACAAGAGCATGCTTTATATTTTGCCAATATTAGTGAATTTGAGTGCTTAAATGATCCTTGTGCTTTTGCCTGTTGCTGATACATTCCTACATCTCAAACTTTGATTGGCCTTAAATAATTTGAAACTTTTCAAAAGATTGACTTTCGTGATGGCATACAGATAAGACATTACCCTTTATCTCATAGTAATCATCAGTAAAAACTGATAAAGTACTCATTAGCCTCCTCGAGCTGTGCACATTCATAGGACCACAAAAGGTCAGAATGTACTAATTCATAGAGCCTTTTTGTGGCTCGATAACCTTTTCAGTTAAAAGGTCTTTTAAGTCATCTTACCTTCAGGCAAGATTCGCCACACTGATATAAGAATTTTCCTCTAACTCGCCTTAGAAGGCCATTCTTCACACAAATCTCTCAATCCTCATTAAGGATTGATGTGCCCTTAATCGGAAGGTGCCAAAGTTAGGCATTTCCTTTGGAGAAAATCGTTTGTGGTGTTAAAAATTGATTACGAAAAAATTTAAACCATCTCTATTCATTATGCGAGGGAACTTAATGGCTAACGGTCTTAAGCACTTACAAGTTATTTTCCCAGTTTAGCTGTACAAATTTAACACCATCCTTATGGAATAAATGCTATTTATTTCAAATTTAAAAGAAAGAGTTTAATTGTATTGTCACAAGCACTTTATAGAAATAAGGTTCCTTTTTTAGTCACGAACCTAACAAATACATCTTTAAATATAAGAAAATCTATTTCTGAAAGTTAACTGGATGCCATCCGGACTGCCACATGCTGAGATGACGTGCCCAGTGCCTACTTGCAATATCATCTTACCAGCCTCCAGCTGTCGGTAGGATGTAATCCCCTGAGAAGAAGAACATACATGATTATTAGCGCCCGAATCTACTATCCAAGCAAAATCATCATTCTTCACTAAACAAGTTTCTAATACAAGTAAATCATATTTACCTTTGTCTGCCTTGGCCTTGATCCACAGATCCATAGAGTTGTAAAGTGTTACAAACGATGTGTTCTACAGATCGTTCATGTTGAGACATATGAGTGGGGGCATCTTATGCAATGAGTTTGCATATAGACTGGAGCACGAAAATAGTCACTTTTCTTTATAACGACTTACTGTTAAAACTGACTATTTCATTTATTCAATAATCTAGGATAACTCGATCGTAATCCTGAGCTAGCTATGAACTCCTGTTTGTTCAGGATTATCCTTTAATCTACAAACGGTGAGAGTAGTCCAACGGCACTGCTCAACAAGCTTCCCATTTTGGGGATAAGACCAAATGAATAGTTGGGAACATAGCCCTGCAAGATGGAATTCACTCCTACCCGATTTGGGGTTAGCAGATAGGTTGTTCTCTTAAGTAATGATTCTAGGTCTTGAACAATCGGGGCCCTGCCTTGTCATGATAGAGAAAGGACTTGATTCATAGGGATTATGAATCAGAATTGTTCATTAGAGGGTCTGTGGGAACTTAAGGAACAAGATGTATTCACAGGGGTAAAACGGTTATCTTAACCTAGCTGTGATTACGAACAACCTGTGAATGATCGACTTACTGATTATGGTTATATTAAGTGAACATAATATATCTACAGTGAGGGGAGTTCAACTATGGGCTATAGTGGAGTGACATATTAGTTAACGAATGGGGGTTAGATCGGTCTAATGAGTTTAGCTGATTAATCTCGGATCATTGGAGCCCATGATCTGTAGGTCCGTGAGGTCCCCCTATTAGCTCGTAAATGGATAAGTTTTAGACTAGCTTGATAAATTAATTTGAAACGTTCAAATTAAAATTAAACGGAATAGAAGAATATATATTTAAATATGATTTAAATATAAGAAGATGAATTTGTGCAAAAATTAATTTAATAGTTGATATTAAATTAATTAGTATTATTTAAAAACTAATTTATGAAATTAATTTTAGAAAATTAAATTTTCAATTTTGAAATCGGTTTTGATTTTAAAGAAAAATTGGAAAGTTGAAATACATGCACAAAATGGAAAATCGAGATTTTCTATTACCATCTTCTTCATGCTCACACAAAACCCATTTTCTCATCTTCATTTACTCCAAGCATGAGCTGCAAGTCATGTCGCATTCTTCTTTTCATGTTCACCTGCAATAAATAAAGAAGAATGAAGTGAAATTGAGGCATGCATTCTATAGAAATTTTAGAGAAATTTTCAATTGGAAGAAGGGTTCTACAAATAGTGTGCTGCTGTGAGCTTATCCTTGTGTTCATTGCTTCAAGCTGTTCTTGAATCCCAGAACTCATTCTAAAGCTCCAAGAGCATAGTGAGGAAGATCTTGAGGTGGTTCACGGTGTTCTTTGGAGAAGACAACTACTGCTGATCGAGATCTTGGAGTGTTCTACAAAGGTATGACTACAAACCCTCTTATATTTAGATGAGCATGCTTTAGTTTCATCCAAAATTAGTGAATGTGAATGCTTATTGATCCTTGTTGCTCCTACTACATGTTGATACATTCTTACAATTGGCATCAAAGAATCATATAAGCATTCAATTCGGTTTAATTTTGGTGCGGTGAGTGTTTTTCGTGAGATATATGAAACTGATGCACTTATATGGTTTTCTAAGTTTTGGCATTTTATTTCTCTTTAATTTCTCAATTAAATTTGTAATTGGCTCTTGTTTCATGAGCTTATATGTGTTATCAATAGTCTGTAATTTATTTGAAGTCATTAAAGTTGAAATTAAGATGTAATTGAAGAAATAAATGAAGTTGCCCGAGCTATTATTCCAGTTTTTCAGCTTCTGTTCAAAATCGTCATTGAGGTTAAGTTGCTAAACGATCGTCTATTTCCAGGCATTACATGATGTGAAGAAAAGAGAGGATGATCAGCCACACTGGGATTGAGACACGACCCAGACTCCTACGGGAGGTAGAAGTAGGGAATTTTCCGCAATGGGCGAAAGCCTAATGGAGCAATGCCGCGTGGAGGTTTAGATGATCGTATAGCAATGGGCGCTGGTCGTTGTGATGTTGGGCGCTGGTCGATCGTGTACCTGCGGGAGCTAAACGATGCGTTGATATGCTATATGATAGCACTACGCGATCGTGTAGTTCTACCCAAGAGCTAAAAGATTGCATTATGCAATAGACAGAAGACACTAAGCGATCGTGTACCTCTTCTCAATGCAAGGCGATGGTGTTAGACGATAGCCTTCAGTGATACATGATCAGCCTTAGCGAGATTTTGAGGTTGGACCGAGAGCAGCTGGTTCGATCGATTTTCTCGAAGTCCAATCCGGTTCAGCCTCAAAGGGTTTATGGCTGGTCCGGTTCAAGATGCTTGGGTTTAGCTTGGAGTGGTTCGAGAGGTTCAAAGACGATTTTGAAGCTGTTTGTAATAGTTAGGCATCTATTTGCTTGTTTATGCCAAAACTAAAACTATATCAGTTAGTATTTAATTGTTTATGCATGTGATGTATGTAATAATTAAACAATTCATGTATGTGCATACAATATGCCATGTAGATTTAAAACCCCACCATAGGAAGCATGTTACATGCATTGAAAGTATGTTATAAATGTTATAATATATAGTATGCATGTTAGGGTTATATTTAATATAATGGTTATATTAGATATCGAATGCCTTTGTTGAATGCTGTAGATGTTTAGCATGTCTAAAATTTTGTAAGCTGTTATAAAATTGGGTTAAACGTTTAAAATCCATAACAAAAAACAGCTGCATGCTCACTTAGGTTAACAACTAGTTTTAATTGTAAAAATAGATTTTTAGTTACCTTGTAAAATTTAGTTTCAAACTCATATCGGTTCATAAACCTGTCTAAGGCTGGAGGTACTTAAATCGACTGTTTAAGGAACACCTCCTACCTGGGATTATCACCGAAAGATTGAGCATTGGTAATTGATTTTATGAGCTTGCGTGAACGATGTGAGGTAATAAAATGGTTTATCACCTAGACATTGTAGGTTAAATCCAATTATAAGTGTTATACTTGGACAAACCACTTAGACTTAGGTTGTTCAAAATTAGCCGATACACCTAAGTAAAATAACTAAACTTTTAGAACATTTCAGTGAGAGATTAACAATATATTTGATATATAGTTTTTAGCTCTCACGTCCTCAAGAGTTCACCCCGTGAGATCCATGCTCGACTTCGTGTCGTTTTTACCGCGATTGCTCCATTCGGAAAGTGTTTGCATGGGTCCATAACAAGGTGAATGAGGGAGGTAGTTCATAGTAAGTGGGTGAAGGAAATGTGTCAACATTGTCCTATGGTCTCCTCCATTAGTTTGAACCGTGAGATTCCTATGTTGCGCCTGTTGTCGTTTTTAGGCGGCATTAGCTAGTCATTAACTGTGGCGATCCTCTCGGAGGGTTGTAACATAGGATTCGAAACAACCTAGGCTTCAGTAAAATGAATAGGGTTTTATAGTTTCGTCTTGGATATTGTCTTATGATTCTGAGGCATATTCATACCATTCTATAAGATCTGTAAATGGCAGGTCACACTTACAAGAATTACTAATTGTTAGTAAATATCTTGATCGAAAGTGATAACCAAAAGAACTATCGGAATATGAGTTATTCTGGAGATAGTATTTAGTTAAGAACTGTCTTGCTTCTGTGAAGGAATTCTTGACTACCCTTCGGTAGCAATTGTTCTAAATCATAAAAGTATCGTTGCAAATAAATAAAAATTTATTGCATACTTTATTGTTTTTTTTTCTAAAAATGGATTTAGATGCATATTTAATAGATTTTGTTTAAAATGTTTCAACAATGTCGAACTCAATCATACAGTTGCTTCTTCTGATAAATTTAATGGAGAGGGTTATTCGAACTGGAAGTCAAACATCAATACAATATTAGTTGTAGACGATCTGAGGTTTGTGTTGATGAAGGAGCGTCCTCCAGTTCCCAATTCAACAGCCACCCGAAATGTCAGGACGTCTATGATAGGTGGGTAAGGGCGAACAAGAAGCCCGGGCCTATATCTTAGCGAGTATATCTGATGTACTCAACAAGAAGCATGAGGTCATGCCCACCACTCGTGAGATAATGGCATCATTATAAAAGATGTTCAGGCAACCGTCATCTTCTGTTAGACATGAAGCCATTAAGTATGTCTATGTTACACGCATGAAAGATGGAACCATTGTAAGAGAACACGTTCTTGATATGATGGTTCATTTTAATATCGTGGAGGCTCACGGGGCGATGATAGATGAGACGAGTCAAGTGAGCATGATACTGGAATCTTTCCCAGAGAGCTAACTGCTGTTCAAAATAAACGTTGTTATGAACAAAATCACTTATAATTTGACGACACTGTTGAATGAGTTAGAAACTTATCAATCGATGATGAAACTGAAGGAAAAAGAAATAAATGTTATTTCGAAACCTAAGAAGTTTTATAAGGGGTTGACGTTAGGAATCAAACCCACTGATGATAAGAAGTCTAGTCCTTCTTCTTCTGAGGATAAAATCGTACAAATGAAGAAGAAAGGAAAAGAGAAAAAGAAAGCCATCGCAAAGAAAAACAAAATAAATCTCTCAAAGGAAAATGTTTCCATTGTGGAGAAGTTGGGCACTGGAAACGAAATTGTCCAAAATATTTGGTTGAGAAGAAAGCAGAAAAGGCAAAACGAGGTAAATCTGATTTACTAGTTGTTGAAACATGTATAGTGGAAAATTCTCACCTTACCTGGATATTGGATTCATGCACCGCTAATCATGTTTGCATTTTTCTACAGGAAACTAGTTCTTAGAGAAGACTTTCTAAACTTGAGATGACTTTCAAGGTAGGAACGGGCGAAGTCATTTCAGCTGAAGTAGTGGGAGATGTAAAGTTATTTTTTGGAGATTTTTTTATCTTACTTAAGAATGTATTCTATGTACCTAAGATGAAAAGAAACTTGATCTCCATTTCTTGTCTATTAGAAAATATGTACAGTATATCGTTTGAATGTAATGAAGTGTTTGTTTATTCAAGAGGTATACATATTTGTTCTGCAAGACTTGATAGCAACTTGTACATATTAAAACCAACTGAAGTGAGAGCCATTTTAAATATAGAGAAATTTCTCCTAATGCCTATCTTTGGCACCTCGGGCTTGGTCATATTAATCTCAACATAATTGAGAGATTGGTAAAAAATAGTCATCTAAATCAGTTAGAAGATAGTTCCTTATCTCCATGTAAATTAATGTCTTGAGGAAAAAATGACAAAAAGATATTTTTCTAACAAAGGTCTTCGTGCCAAAGAGCTTCTCAAACTTATACATTTAGACCTATGTGGTCTGATGAATGTAAAAGCCCGAGGAGGCTAACAGTACTTCGTCAATTTTATTGATGATTACTCTAGATATGGCTACATTTTCTTAATCAGTCATAAATCTAAAACTCTTGAAAAGTTCAAAGAATTTAAGGCTGAGACTGAAAATTTGTTAAGTAAAAGAATCAAAACACTTCGATCTGATTGAAGTGGGTGAGCATATGGATTTATAATTCCAGAACTATCTAGTAGATCATGGAATCCAATCCCAAATCATAGCACCTGGAACATTGATGTGTTTTGTTATGCGATGAAATAATGGTAAAGAATGCGATGATGGAATATGCGTTGTGCATGCAAGTTTTCTCAGCAAGACACAAGTATAAATTCTACTGAGTTGCCTGGTAAGCCCAGGATCGAACACAAGGACTAAGGATACAATATGCGATGGTAGTTTTCGATTACTTTGCAGTAACAAATAAAATAATGCGTTGGTTGGTTGGTTGTTTAAAGTATAAAATCTATGTGGCGGATTTGAGAAAAGAGTTAATAATAAGAAATATGCAATGAGTATGCGAGGGAACGGGTTGAGAATGGATTTAGCTAACACTTCTTAGGAATGCGTTCATGTTATGTGATCATGCTACACACATACAACAGCAAGTCATCTCTCAATGCAAATGCTATGGCTTCTAGTTTTAGAACGCATGTGATGTATGTGATGGTGTCTATAGGACCTACATTTAAGTCTCTATTCTTGTTTATGCGATGACATGACACACACATACACAAGGCGACCACATACTATCATAACCTATCTCTACGGTACATGCGATGCATGTTGGCAAACAGAGCTTATCTTTAAGTCTCTATCTCTTGCTTATGCAGATTTAATCTTGCTCACTCAAGTCTATATTCTAACCTAGCTCTCTCAAGTCTTAGGTTCTTTCTTTAGAATCTCTCTCGAGTAGCTCTAAAAGGTGATGGCGCATGCAATGAAGATCCTAGGTCATGTTAGCTAAGTACTTTTCAACGACAGTTTTAGTTGCTCATGCGTATTTTAAAGAGAGTGAATAGATGTAGAAATGCAAGTTCCATTCTATATATGAAATCAAAATACATAATGATAATGTGAAAGAAAGATAAAGAGCCTGGTAGCAATTTCTTGCTTCCCAAGGCTTTTACACTGTTCTTCTTTACTCTGCTCAAAATATATTCTTGCTCTCGCAAGAGTCGACCCGCTCTCTGTTTTTCACGCTCCCTGGCACTCTCTCGAACTGACCAGGACGATCTTCCGGTGTCTTTTCCCTTCTCTCGCTTCCTTCTTCTAAGTAAAAGAAAACAAAGAACAAGGCTAAGTATCGTCTATATGGTGAACTCTAAAACTGGGCGAACTGAATGAACTCTTTCAATGAAGGTGACCTTCGATATTTATAGAGCTTCAGGGTGAAAAGATTTTTCTCTCTTATGATTGCACTAATGGGATGGCATTAATTCTCTGTCTGATGTGCTGAATAATTATCACCAAAAAGTTGAATGTACTTGCTACAGTGTCGTTAACGGCTTGTCAACTTAATTCGGAATCGACCGTCATTAGCTTTCTGTCCCATCGTGATTTATTAAGCTTTCACCTTAATGCGCCGGCTTTATGCCGGGCCACCTTTTTTAGCAGATTTCCGAATGCATATGAATCGCAAATAGCCTTGCGTCGGAATCTCTTATGCGCTCGGAGCGTAATTTCCTTTTTATCGCATTTTTGCCTTGCGGCATTTTCCTGCATAAAATACATAAGTTATCTGTTTTAATGCGACTGACACATGCGATCGCAATGTTATAAACTTAATGCTTTTGGACGCAATATTATATATTTTTACCGCCGCAATCTATCATTGTTTTATAACTTTGCGCTGTAATAACATGCATTTCTGTCCGTTATCAAACATCACAGTAAAACAGTGATGCAAAAAGGAGAAATTGAACCTTGTTAGGCATGGTTCTATCTATGATGAGTTATGCTCAGTTACCTCAATCCTTTTTGGGGTATGCAATATAGACTGCAGTACATATTCTAAATGTTGTTCCTTCAAAAAGTATTTCAGAAAAATCGTATGAATTATGGAAAGGATGCAAAACGATTTTACATCATTTCCGTATCTAGGGTTGTCCAGCACACGTGTTGGTACAGAATCCTAAGAAATTAGAAACACGTTTAAAATTATGCCTATTTGTAGGATACTGCAAAGAAACAAAAGGAGGATTGTTTTATGATCTCCAAGAAGATAAAGTATTTGTATCGACAAATGCTACGTTCTTGGAAGAGGATCATATTAAGAATCATCTACCTCGCAGTAAACTAATATTGCAAGAACTGACAAAAGATACTACAAAAACATCAACAAGAGTTAAGGATGCCTCAACGTGGTGGGAGGGTTATTCAACAACCTGGATGCTATATGGGTTTAACAGAAACTCAAAACATTATACAAGATGATGGTTTAGAGGATCCATTAACCTTTAAGAAGGCAATGGAAGATGTTGACAGGGAACAATGGATTAAAGCCATGGATGATGAAATGGATTCTATGTACTTCAACTCTATCTGGGAACTTGTAGATCAACCACATAGGGTTACACCTATAGGTTGCAAATGGATCTACAAAAGGAAATGAGAACAAACTGGCAAGGTGTAGACCTATAAAGCCAGACACGTGGCAAAAGGGATTTTCCAAAGAGAAAGAGTTGATTATGAAGAAACTTTTTCTCCTGTTGCCATGATAAAATCAATAAGAATACTTCTTTCCATTACAACATATTATAACGATGAGATATGACAAATGGATGTCAAGACAACTTTTCTGAATGGCTATCTTGATGAAAGTATTTTTATGTCTTAACTAGAAGAGTTCATCGAAAAAGGACAAGAATAGAAAGTCTGTAAGCTTAATCAATCTATTTATTGATTGAAACAAGCATCCAGATCCTGGAATATAAGATTTGACATTGCGATCGAATCTTATGGCTTTGAACAGAATGTTGACGAATCTTGTATGTACAAGAAGATAGTAAAAAAACCGTAGCATTCTTAGTTCTTTATGTTGATGATATCTTGCTGATTGGGAATGAGACAAGTTTTCTTGCTGACATAAAGAGATGGTTAGCAACACAATTCCACATGAAAGACTTGGGTGATGCTCAGTATGTTCTAGGAATACAGATCTTTCAGAAACGAAAGAATAGAACATTAGCACTATCTCAGGTATCTTATATTGATAAAATGTTGTCAAGATATAAAATGCAAAATTTCAAGAAAGATATGTTACCTTTTAGGCATGGAATTCATTTTTCGAAGGAACAGTGTCCTAAGACACCTCAAGATGTTAAGGAGATGAATTGAATTCCATACGCATCTACAGTTGGGAGTTTGATGTATGTCATGTTGTGTACATGCCCTGACATATGCTTTGCAGTTCGAATCGTCTGCAGATTCCAATCCAATCCAGGATACGTTCATTGGATTGCTATAAAGAACATCCTCAAGTATCCAAGGAGAACGATGGACTATATGCTTGTGTATGGACCTAAGGATTTGATCCTTACAGGATACACTGATTCTGATTTTCAGACTGACGTAGATTCTAGAAAATCTACCTCAAGATTAGTTTTCACTCTTAACGGAGGAGCTATAGTTTCAAGAAGCATTAAGAAAAGTTATATAGCTGACTCCACAATGGGGAATACGTGGTTGCATGTGAAGCTGCTAAAGAAGCAGTATGGCTATGCAAATTCTTGCTGATTTGGAAGTAATTCCAAATATGCACCTGCCTATCACACTGTATTATGACAATAGTGGTGTTGTTGCCAACTCGAAAGAACCCAGGAGTCACAAACGTGGAAAAAATATTGAAAGAATGTATCATCTCATCCGAGAGATAATACACAGAAGAGATGTGATCGTCACAAAGATTGCCTCTGAAGACAACCTTGCTGATCCATTCACAAAGGCCTTCTCGGCTAAAGTGTTCGAGGGCCACCTAGTTGGACTAGGACTCTGAGTAGTGTAATCTAGGGCAAGTGGGAGAATATATATGGTATTATGGATGCCCTAGTTTATTGTATTTTTCCTATTATGTTTCTCAACATTATATTGTATATATTTGTTCTCACTAGAGTTTTAGTCCAAGTGGGAGATTGATGGGAATGTCCTAGAACTCACAGTTCATGTTAAACATTCTATTTTCAATAATAATAAATTTTTGATTTTGTATTCTATTATGAAAATCCAATAAACATATCCATGGTTATAGTCTGAATACTATAACTTCATGTAGTGACATAAACAGGATCAAGTTGACAGTATATAGCCTAAACGGTTTAATAAGTATAGGGATGAAATTGGGTATCTCATCCTGGTAACACTATTAGATGCGGCCCCCTCTATAATTGTTACAAAGAATTGTAAAGTGTTGCAAACAATGTGATCCACAGATCGTTCATGTTAAGACATGTGAGTGGAGGAATCCTATGCAATGAGTTTGCATATAGACTGGACCACGAAAATAGTCACTTTTCTTTATAACGACCGTTTACTGTTAAAACTGACTATTTCATTTATTCAATAACCTAGGATAACTCGATCTTAATCCTGAGCTAGCTATGAACTCTTGTTTATTCGAGATTGTCCTTTGATCTGCAAATGGTAAGAGTAGTCCAACAACACTGCTCAATAAGTTTCCAATTTTGGGGATAATACCGAATTAATAGTTGGGGACATAGCCTTGTAAGATAGAATTTACTTCTACCCGATTTAAGGTTAGCAGATAGGTTGCTCTCTTAAGTACTGATTCCAAGTCTTGAACAATTGGGGCCCCACCTTCTCATGATAGAGAAAGGACTTGATTCATAGGGATTATGAATCAAAATTGTTCATTAGAGGGTCAGTTGAAACTTAAGGAACAAGATGTATTCACAGGGGTAAAATAGTTATCTTGACCCAGCTATGATTACGAACAACTTGTGAATGATCGACTTACTGATTATGGTTATATTAAGTGGACATAATATATCTACAGTGAGGGGAGTTCAACTATGGGCTAAAGTGGAGCGACCCATTAGTTAACGAATGGGGGTTAGATTGGTCTAATGAGTTTAACCGATTAATCTCGGATCCTTGGAGCCCATGATCCGTAGGTCTATGAGGTCCCCCTGCTAGCTCGTAAATGGATAAGCTTTAGAGTAGCTTGATAAATTAATTTGAAACGTTCAAATTAAAATTAAACGGAATAAAAGAATATATATTTAAATATGATTTAAATATATGAAGATGAATTTGTGCAAAAATTAATTTAAAATTTGATATTAAATTAATTAGTATTATTTTAAAATTGTCTTTATAAAATTAAATTTTTAGTTGTGAAATCAAAATTGAATATTCAAATCGGTTTTGATTTTAAAGAAAAATTGGAAAGTTAAAATACATGCACAAAATGGAAAATCAAGATTTTCCATTACCATCTTCTTCATGCTCACACAAAACCCATTTCCTCATCTTCATTAACTCCAAACATGAGTTGCAAGTCATGCAGCATTCTTCTTTGCATGTTCACCTGCAACAAATAAAGAAGAATGGAGTGAAATTGAGACATACATTCTATAGAAATTTTAGAGAAAATTTCGGCTAGAAGAAGGGTTCTTCAAGTAGTATGCTGCTGTGAGCTTCTCCTTGTGTTTTCATTGCTTCAAGCTATTCTTGAGTCCCATAACTCGTTCTAAAGCGCCAAGAGGATAGTGGAGAAAATCTTGAAGTGGTTCACGGTGTTCTTTGTAGAAGACAACTACTACTGATCGAGATTTTGGAGTGTTCTACAAAGTTATGACTACAAACCCTCTTATATTTAGATGAGCATGCTTTAGTTTATGCCAAAATTAGTGAATTTGAATGCTTATTGGTCCTTGTTGCTTCCACTGCATGTTGATACACTCTTACACGATACACTTGAAAAGTTCAAGGAGTATAAGACAGAGGTTGAGAACCAATTAGGTAAAAATATTAAAACACTTCGATCAGATCGAGGTGGTGAGTACATGAACTTAAAATTCCAAGACTATTTGATAGAACACGGATTCAGTCACAACTCACAGCACTTGGCAATCACAACAAAATGGTGTTGCAGAAAGGAGAAATAGAACCCTGTTGGACATGGTTCGTTCTATGATGAGTTATCCTCAGTTACCAATTTCTTTTTGGGTTCACGTAGTAAGGACTACAGTATATATATTGAACATGGGTCCCTCGAAAAGTGTTTCAAAAATGCCTTACGAGTTATGGAGATGACGTAAAGGTAGTTTATGTCACTTCAGGATTTGGGGATGCCCAATACATCTGGGTGCAAAATCCAAAGTAGTTGGAACATCTTTCAAAGGTATGCCTATTTGTAGGCTATCCCAAAGAGACAAAAGGTGGTTTCTTTTATGATCCTTAGGAAGATAAAGTACTTTTATTGATAAATGCAACATTCCTGGAGGAAGACCACAGTAACAATCATCAACCTCGCAGTAAGCTAGTATTAAGTGAGATAACTAAAGAAACTATAGATAGATCAACAAGAGTTGTTGATCAAGCAAGACCTTCAACAAGAGTTGTTGATGAAACTGGTACTTCACATCCTTCTCAAGAGTTGAGAATGCCTCGACGTAGTGGGAGGGTAGTGCAACAGCCTGATCGGTACATGGATTTAATTGAAACTTAGGTCGTCATACTTGATGATGGCTTAGAGGATCCATTGACTTTTAAACAAGCAATGGGTGATGTGGATAAAGTAGAATTTATGTTTCTATATGTTGATAATATTCTACTCATTGGGAATGAAGTAGAATTTCTAGCTGACATTAAGACATGACTAGCCACACAATTCCAAATGAAGGATTTGGGAGAAGCACAGTATATTCTTGGGATTCGATTTGTTCAAAATCGCAAGAACAAAATGATAGCTTTGTTTTAGACATCTTATATAGACAAGATGTTGTCTCGATATAAAATACAAAATTCTAAAAAAGATATGTTGCCTTTCAGGCATGGAATTCATTTGTCTAAGGAACGGTGTCCTAAGACACCTTAAGAGTTGTATGTCCTAAAACTCACAGTTTGTAATGTTAAACATATTCTATTATCAATAAACATGTTATTGATGTTTATTCAATAAAATTATTGTTGAATATGTGAATTGCACTTGTAAAGTCTAAATCCAATAAACAAAAGATCCATGGCTATTATTTGAATACATGAACTTTTTGTGGAGACATAAGAGTGGATCAAGTTCAATAAATAGCCAAAACGGTCTATAGTATATGAATAAGGTTGGGTACCTTATTCTTGTAATACAATCGGATGCGGCCCATTTTGTAGTTGTTACAATTTGTTGTAAAGTGCTACAAACGAAGTGATCCTAATTCATTCATGTATTAACGTAAGAAGTGGAGGCGTCCTATGCAATGAGTTTGCTTAAGATCGGACCAAGAATTAAGTCACTCTTACTTTATGATGTTGTTTACTGTTTAAGACTAACTATTTCAAAGCAATGACCTAGTTAACTTAACATTAATTCTGAGCTAACTATGAACTCCTGTTTATTCAGGATTATCCTTAGATTTGCATGGGTGAGGGTGTTGGCTCAACAGCATCGGCTCAATAAGCCTCCCATTTCAAGGGTAAGACTGGGTAGATTGCTGGGGACATAGGGTGCAAGACGGTATTCACTTCTACTCGCTTTTAAGAATAGTAGAGAGGTTGTTCCTTTAAGTGCTGACTCTGGGTCTTGAACAAGAGGCTCCACTCTCTCATTTTCCCGGGAGAGACTCGGTTTAGTGATTGGCTCACAAACTAATTATTCATTAGAGGATCAGTGGGACTTAAGGAGAAAGATGTAATCTTGGGGGATAAAACAACCTTTGACCCAACCTTTATTACGAACAATCTGTGAAGGGTTAACTTACTAACCATGGTTATATCGAATGGATATAATATATCTATAGTGAGGGGAGTGCAACTACTGGACTTTAGTGGAGTGACCCGGTAGTTAACAAATGGTGATTAATTAGGTTAAAGAGTTTAGCCAGTTAATCGCAGATCGTTGGAGCTCATGATCTGTAGGTCCATGAGGTTCTCTACTAGCTCATATCAGATTAAACCTTAGAACAGTGCTACGAACAAATTTGAAGTGTTCAAATTTGATTTTTGGAGAAAAACGTTAAATATATACGATATATTTATCCTAATGCGAGAGAGAAAGTAGAAGATATTTATATAAGATTTAAATATCAAGATTATGAATAGGGATTCATATAAATTGGGATAAGTATTGGATTTAATATTAAATCCAATTAATTAAAAATTTTAATTAATTATTTAATATAATTTAATTTTTAAATTTATTATTAGAATTAATTTTGAAAATAAATGAAATTGGTCAAAATTGCATTAAAGTCAAATTATTGACTAGCTAAAAAGTGCAATGAAGTCAAATTATTGACTTTTGACTTTTGAAAGTCAAAAAGTTAAATTTGTTGACTTTGCACTTTGAGAGTCAAACTTTGACCAAGTTAGTGGAAAGATCCAACATTTGTAACTGGGAAATGCTAACTTTTGCATGACTAAGTATTGTCTTCATTTGAAGACACTTTTCCTACTAAATTCTACTTTGAGTTAGTGGATTTTTTAGTGTCAAATTCTTATCAAACTCAAAGTTGCATGTTTGCATGTAGTGTTCGTTAAAAGGGAGTGTTTATTGTTTTTAAAGAATTCTTGGCCATAGTGGGTTTTGATGAGATTATGTGATAATCTCATCCCTATTTTCTCTTAAAGATTTAGCTTTTTCCTCTCCAAATTAGTTACTCACTGGGTTCCACCATTCCGTTTTAAGGCCGGAGAATAGTCGGGAAGACACTCGTGGTAGTCTACGAATCGTTCATGAGGTGATTGGAGTTGATTTGGAGAAGATTCAAAGACTACAAAGGTTGTATTCTTTCCCCCCTTTTACTTATTTTATTGCATGTATGCTTATCTTTGTAATTAATCTAATAAGAGTACTTTAATCTTTTTTTCTTCCACTGTGCAAGTGTTTGATCCATCAAAAGGAAATGATTTAAAATTACTCGGTCGGGCTTCACTGGACACAAAATAATTGTTGAACTAAGTTTGATACCCGACCAGGCTTCACCGGGGATGAAGGAAATTGATTGAAATCACTCGGTCGGGCTTCACCAGGTTTTGTGAAAGAAATTGATTGAAATCACCCGGTCTTTTCAGGTACGGGATAGGAACCGAGTTGGGACTAGTCCAAGGCCTAGTAGAGTTATCCCTAGCCCAGCTAGGCGTACATGGAAAATATGTACACTATTTTTTGGCCCAGTGTTGTACCTAACCGAGTGGACAGTAGAGCCATTTTTTTTAATTTCTATTTTATATTTTACTTTTTCTTTAAATACATTAATACATTTTTGTTATAAATTGTAGGAAAATACCTCATGTTTGGATTTTTTTTTTTATGGCATTTGGAATGAAAGGGAAAAGGATTACGATGGAGGAGAGTTGTGGGGGTTTTACATTGAGGTTGGCACGATGTATAATAGATTCCTGACTGAAGTTTATAGGATAAGTGGTATAATTTCATATGAGTATAACCTAGTTATAAGACATATACTTCAATTGAGATCCAAAACCCCTGAATTTGTATTTCGGGATGATGAAGATCTACACACATTCCTCACATGGGAAGAGGTCTCAGTAATATCTTTTTACGTATCCACGCTTCTAAAATGTTCAAGTAATTAAGAATTTCATCCAAACAATTCATATAACCAACGAACTGAAGAAATCCCTTCAACATATAGGCCAGTACATTGTAAGATAGAGTCAGATAGTCTATTTTCCCCCCCACATATTTTAACCCATCACGTACTTCATCGCCTAGTAATTTGGTGACTCATAACTTAGGGGATGATGTAGACCAATGTTAATATTTCAATAATTGGTCTTAGAGGGAGAAGGATGATCGAAAGGAACCCAAGATTAATACCCACCATACACCTCATGCAGAAGAACGAACAATCAAAGACTATAGAGGCTCGTCACATGAAATGGGTCGTGATTTGTCACATCCATCTAGTAGCACAATCGTCATGTCAGGTCAATCTTATTCTTCTGAAGATGTACAAGTTGGTGACATATTTATATCTAAGAAGGATTTAAAGGTGTGGTTATCTATGTTAGAATTTTAGAGGTAACTTTCAATTTAGGGTGAAGAAGTCGACCACAACATTCTACAAAGTTATATGCTTAGTTGAAGAATGGACTTCGAGCCGTTAAATTGAAAAATTCTGAAATATTTTTTTTTATCTCTAAGTACGACAATGTCCACACATGTAGAAATGAAATATTGACCAAAGATCATAAATAAGCTTCTAGTTGGGTTCTCGGATATTTAATAAAGTCAAAGTTTGAAGATGTTAGTCGTTCATATAGACTGAAGGACATTGTGAAGGATATAAAACAAGAGTATGGTGTGAGTTTAAGTTACGGCAAGGCATGAAGGGCAAGAGAAGAAACGCTAGTGTTTGTTTGGAGGTCACCAGAAGAATCCTACAAGAAGCTACCTAAATTTGGTGAAGCCTTACAAATTGAAAATCTTGGTTCAGCATTTGAATATGATTTGTAGAAAGATAAATATTTCAAGCACGTCTTCATGGCTCTTGGTGCTTCTATGAGGGGATTTATGAACTGCATTCACCTTGTTTTAATTGTGGTATCGCATTGTCATTCAATCTGTTTGCAATGCGCTTGGATAATGATGAAATAGTTTCGTATGCCCATACATATATGAAATGTAAGTGTATTAGTGGTGTACTTTAATGAATATTCATTAAATCAAAATAACTAAATTACCTGAAAAGCATGGGAAACCCGTAAAGACTGTACGTCTGTTGTTTTCCCTTTGCATTGCCCTTTTATGTCTCTGCTTTATCTTTCAATCCTTGTTTGAATCGTTTAATTGTATTTGCAAAAATTTTCTTGCTTCAATCCTTATTACAAAATCTATTCCAATCATCTATGATCGCTAAATTTTCAAAATCCATCTGTTTTTTCTCTCTCTACCCATCATAGCAAACTCAATAAAATAAAACATTGCAATTTTCACTACATCAACATCATTTTCGAACTCAAGGGATGGAAAAATAGAGTCCAACTCATATGCCTTCATACCCTCATTGTCATTTAGATAGTTAGCTCTAATTCTAATAAAAGAATTTTCTTTCCTCACAGTTCTAGTTTGATGTTTCGGTCCTGTAATAAGGTTAAACTCTATTTGGCTGAATGATACCTTATTCTCCAAAAGATTAAAACTAATAACATCTCTCCTAGGTTCCTTTACCTCTCGAAGAAAAATATAATGAATCAGTGGTCCATTGAAGATGATATTTGTGTCAAGGAGAAGACCAAAACATATTTTTTTTAAACATGGCTAATTGTGTTAGAGTTAGTTTTTTCTTAATTTGAGGAATAGTCTTTTCTATATGGGAACAATATGAAAGGGTTGCAAGAATCACTAGGATGAAGCTTCATTTCTAGTTCCATTATAACCTACATTTTTCATCAAATAGATAAATTATAAGTCAACACAACACAACAATGAGCCAGAATATTTAAAGATATATATATATATATATATTGGAAGCTTCTATTTTTTGGCCCGGTCTCGTACCTAGTCGGGCTAAAGACTAGGCAACAAAATAGTAGCATTCTTCTTGGTTTCCACCTGGTCTCACCCCTTTTCAGTCTTGCCCCTTCTCAGTCCCAGCCGGGTGCCCAGTCTCCTTCCCAATCCTGTCTCTTCTCATTTGACACATATTTACCTTTCCTATGTTTTTTGGCCTAGTTTTATACTCAGTCGGGTATGAGACCAAGCCAAAAATCAGTAGCATTCTTCCCGGTTTCCACTCGGTCTTGCCCCTTCCCATTCTCGGTTGGGTGGCCAGCCTGTAAATCCCGAATTTCAGGAAAATTTAAGTTAATTATCTAAAATTATTGAGTTTAAATTTCCCTTTCATTTGAAAAATTGGGGTTAAATTGAAATAATTGAAAAAATTTTATTGGTTAAATTGAATTTAATTGATTAGATATTCGAACTGATTATCTTGAAAATATTGAATTTTGCTTCCCTTTGATTTTGGATTTAATTCATGATTAGATTGACTAATTAAATTGAGTATTGGATTTTGTCTTGGACCAAGCCACAACTTTAGGTTGATTCAAGTGTGCTAAAGAAGTTCTAAGGAGATTTTGTTTTGCATTTTTTACCAAGATGAGGTAAGTAATCTTACTACTGGAACTGCCCTAGTGCTCGACAATGATAATTATGGTTTATTGAGGATTATTAGTTAGCATGATATTTATGTCTACCTTCATTGACTGAGGTTTGAAATGATTGAAGTCAGGAATTGACAAATATGATTTACTAAGGATATATTGATAGTTTGATGTTTATGTATGCCTTGCTGATATGAGAGTTTAAAAGGCTAGTTGCACATAGAGATGTTTGAATACCAGTATGATTTGAGTATATTATTTTTATTGGAGATCCTGCTGAGTCTGAGGAGGATGAGATGCTTACATATGTTGTAAAGCTATGATGAAGAAATTTATATGTATATTGTAGAATCATGATGATGAGATGTATGTGTATGTTATAGAACCATGTTGAGATTGTGATGTCGAGATTGTGATAGTGATTTTACTGATTAGTTAGAATGCCCACCAGTTTGTATTTCCTTCAAGATTCACCAGATATTGTGTTTCCTTCAGGATTCACTAGTTTATGTTTCCTTCGGGATTCACCAGATATTTTGTTTCCTTCGAGATTCACCAAATTTTGTGTTTCCTTCAGGATTCACCAAATATTGTATTTCCTTCTGGATTCACCAGTTTGTGTTCCCTTCGGGATTCACCAGATTGTGTTTCCTTCGGGATTCACCAGAGGTAGTGGGTATATTTAGCTACAGTAGGATAGAACTCAGTAATTCATGTATGTATGTGTCCCATGAGGACTAGGACAGTTTATATGTTCCACTAGAGGTAGGCATCTAGAGGACATAGATGCCTAACTTGACCCCAGTAGTGTGGTTACTTACTGAGTATTTTATACTCATTCTTTCTCATGTTGTTATTTCAGGCAAGGGTAGAGATGCACCGACGATGGACAAGCGGAATTCATGATCGAGCCACTGGGATTAGTTTTATGCTTCAGCTCATGAGATTTAGATTTCTTTTCATGTTTTTCTTAACTTACAGTTTTGATATTTGAAACTTACTATTAAGAATTGTTTTTAGATTATTTATTATTATTTATGATTTATGGGTACCCTATTGTTGTTTTTAATATTTGAATTTAATGAAATCCTTTTGCACTTACCTTATTTATTTAGCATTTATTTCACCATAAAAGAGTGTCGTTTTAAGTTTCATGCATGCATGTATTTAGTAACGGCCTAACTTAAGTCCTAGGGGGTCGGGTCGTTACACAGCCCCCTTCCCAATCCTACCTCTTCTCGCCCGACACATATTTACCTTTCCTCTATTTTTTGGCCCGGTTTTATATCCGGCTGAGTATGAGACCGGGCCAAAAAAAGTAGCATGCTTCTCGGTTTCCACCAGTCCCGCCCCTTCCTAGTCCTTCCCCTTCCTAGCCCCGACCAGACGCCAAGTCCCTTTCCTGGTCCTATTTCATCTTTTCTCGATCTCTTCTCAGTCTCATCTTCTCATTAACCTCGCCCAATCACGTACCCGGTCGCCCTCGTATGAAGCCCGACCAGGTACCCCTCCCCTAGACCCATAGTAAAGTTCGATCAAATCTCATGTTGCACCTGGCCGATCTAACGTCGGGCGCCAATCATTCCCTCCCTCGTCTTACCATTAGCCCTGCCCTGTCACATACTTGATCACCCTCATATGAAGCCCGACCTGTAGCGATCGATTTCTGAAAAAAAAAATGGTCTAATCTTTTTGGAAAAAAAAAGTTAATTTTAGGCTCACAAATTGTTCAGAAAACGCCGGCCATGATGTTCTAAGGAAAAAAATTAATATTCAACATAGATCTAATATAGATTTAAAACAAATATTTTATAGCACCTAAGATAAACTAATATTAAGTGAAAAAAATGAAGATCTATACCTGATTAGATGAAAAATCTCAAATAATCTTCAAATGAAAAGGAAAATGGCAAGGAAATCTAAAATGTAGTCAAAATCGAGTAAGGAAATGGAAAGAAGGCCAAACGGGTAGGCTGGGAGGGAAGGTTTGCGACTTTTGAAATGTTGAAGGGTATTACAGTAATTTTATATTGTTAAGGTTAAAAAAACAACCTTACTAAAAAGGATCTTAATTTCAAAACCAAAACTCCAAATAGGTCATTTTTGTCAATTACCCTTTATAAAATTTTCTAAAGTTCCTTTTTTAATAGAAAATTCAAAAGGAAATGTAAGAGAGAGCCATGAAAGAACACAAAGAAAGAAAGAAAAACCGAAGATTAGAGAAGAAGAATGAAGGGTTTTATATTAAAATTGGGAGATTTAAAAGCATCATTCCTTTGAAATCGAAATCTGAGCTCAACCGCACAAATTTACAATGCCTGCAATTTTCCTTCGGTTTAGGACTTCAATTCAACCTCAAAAAAACCATAACAAATACACTAGTCGTTCCCATTTGAGTCAAAACTTGTAAAATTTTTTCACTCTTGTAAATAAGTGGATGAGTCAAATTAAGTTTAAAATTTTCACTATAAACGATTTAATCAATCTTTTTCTTCTTTTTAGTACAATAAATAATATCAATTCTACTTTAAAATACTCAAAATCATCAATGTTGTTGACTCAACATAATATTTGCATAACAAAAGAGAGCATATCTCAATTAACATTCAAGTGTGCTAGAAACCATAAGGTATGTGATTCAAATCCTCTTACCCTCAATTGTACTTAAAACAAAAAAAATCATATGGTAGAAAAATCAATACTAACAAAAGTAGTCTCTATCGAACCAACATAAATACTAATGAATAAACTATTTATTTAAGTACAAAGTTAAAACTAGCAAAAACTAAATTCTAAGTGATGAAATTGAAAAACAAAAAATATTTGACTTAATTTGGATGAGGAAGATAAAAGTTAAAAGAAAAAAAAAAAACTAAAGAAAAAGGTTATATATATATATATATATATTTTTGGTATTCTTACTCAAAAGGCACCTACTTGTGGTTAAGATGTTTGAATTACTCTCTTCTCACATAGTCCCAATTTTCTTTAAACAACTATTTGTCATTATGTGTTTTTGTAACCAGGTTTATTTAGGGGCTAAGTACAAAGTTTTTGGATACTAGATCTATCTCCTTATCTTTTTACAAAGAATCCCACGCACAACCGTTGAATGCTAGATTTTTTGAGACAAAATGAAATCAAATTCTAATATTTCCATATAATTCGGAGTATGATTTATACAAATTTATTATATGGTGTTTTAATTTCATTAATTTAACATGATTGGTGCTTATTTCAAAATTTAGCAACCACTAGACTTTAGTCTCCATTGACTACACGAAGGGTGATATATTCTGGATGGACTCTTTGAAAAATCATATCCATGAGGATCTCATGGAAGTAGTTGGAATGTATGTCAAACTTGTTTTACCATTTACGTTTAATGACTAACTATTTTATGCTATTGGTTTTATTCTTTTACCTTCCATGAGGTTATCATAGGAGGTTATCATAGGTGTTTTAATGTAATTAAACTAACATGATGGTTTTATTCTTTTAATTGATTATATGGTGTTTTAATGTCATTAATCTAACATGATTGGTTTTATTCTTTTAATGACTAAAATCGTATTCATGAGGATATCATAAGTCCTTCAACATCATAGAAGAAGCCAATTTAGAAGGTCGTTAAGGTAGAGGGTGAATTCTGAATGTAAGTGAGTCATATATTAGTTCATCTATACCATATTAACATACTTGTTTGTTTTGTATGTTGTATGCATAGTGTTCTAAAAAATCGAGCATGATGGAATGCGGTTATTAAGCCATGTGGTTTATGTGTGATATAATATTGTTGAAGAACACTTTAATTATTCACAATACGTACACAACTTAAAATAATTTCAAGTTTGATTTTAGTGTCATGAGTTAATATGTATTTTCTTACTTGCAGATAAAAGTTACACCCTTTACGTACATACAAGAAGATATTGACCAAGTGCAATCTAAATGGGTTGATTTCGTAGAATCGCACGTGTTCTTTGCATAGATGTGGTACTTTGGTATTTTTACTCAAATAGTTTGGAGCATTAAGAAGTGGCAAAGTTGTAAGATATCAAGTGTTCTATGTCATTTTAAAATTATAATTAATTGCTATATATTATAGACTAATTGAAGTACTCACATTTTTTTGTAGGAAGTTTAAATGTATCCATTTTTTTGTGATGCAACCAATTTAGTGATAGCTAATAAATATGTGATTTTGTTACATGTTTAGTATGCAATCGGTTGGTCAATCTTGTTTGTATTGTCAAAGTGGTCAATAGTTACCCCCATCCCAAACATAATAAAGAAAAAAAATAAGTATATATTGATGAACCGGATGCAACTAACTTATTGATCTCTAATAGGTCTGTGATTTTGTTACATGTTATGCTTGTTTACGACCGTCTGAAACCATCTTGTTTGTATTGTCAAAGTAGCCAATAAGTACCTTTCTCCCCCTACGCAAACATAATAAAGAAAAACAAGGAAATGAATCAAGTTTCTCTATTGATGACATATTGTTTGTGAGTAAGCTATTGTAGTTTATGATTTCCTTTTTCCTCATTTAAGCTGAGGGTGTTATTTTGTGTTTAGTAATATTGTGTTTACTACCACGTTGGAGAATGTCTATATAGTCTTGTTTGCAACTATAGTATATTATGGTTTGAATTGAATTTCTTAAATATTTTTTATTGAATAGACAATCTTTCCTAAGTATTATTGCAATATATGATATTAGAAAATTGAATATTATAATATGGTCGTTGATATGGATGTATGGTGGGTATAGGTTATGACATCAACAAGTAAGTAAAATATTTATCCAATTTGATTATGGTTGTTCATACTTGTGGGTATAGGTTATGACATCAATGTTTTTGTGCAGTATCGGTGAGTTTGAAAAATCTATTACTTTGTATAGGTAAAACCTTATATTGTTATCATTGTCAATATATTGATGCGTTGAGTTGAACTTAGGATTGATTTTTCACTTTATGACCAGGTTTTTAGAAGAATCTGCTAGAGCATTGAAGCCATAAAGCACTAAATATGTTTGTAATGATTTTTGTAGGATTTGTGGCAAGACTTTCAGTGTAATGTATATGTCTCCTTAATGGCTTCTTGTAAAACATATACTAACATTTATTAGTCGACGTGTTTCTATAATCAACTTTATGATAAATTTATATATATACATATGTACGACACTTTTTATGTTCATGTTGTTTTTGTATTTGAATATGATTATTGAAATTATATAAGTAATGATAGGGTTCAGAAAAGTAATAATAACAAAAATATATAGAAAATACAAAAGTGTTAAAAAAATGAATTTCAGGGACAATAAAAATTATGTTGTGATAGAGCATTTGTTGACAAACAACATATGTCATGGTATAGCCTAGTATTACCAATAAATACTGTCATGGTTACGATATTTTTGACAATGCTAAACAATCACTAAATATAATTCACAGACATATAATAAATGTCGTTAATACCCAAAATACTACTTATTCATAACCATTTTTACTTAATTAATAACGGTTATGACCTTTCAAAGTAGACATGACAATGATGGTTTATATACGTCAGGTAAATTTCAATGGTGACAGTTACTTATTGTCATTAAACAAGATATTACAATATTTTTTTTCAAACTGTCATTGATATTCTTACCTTCATCCATACAATGACTCAATATAAATTTCACGAATATTGTTTGTGACAATTTTTAAATGTCATGAAATCCTAATTTTGTTGTAATGAACTTTCAAATCTATCAAATGTATATCAGCAATATATTAGAACACATCAAACAACTTTCGAGAATATCAATAGTATATTAGTAGTATATAAAATATGAATCAACTTTTAAGTGTATAAACAATATATCAACAATATATCAATAGATATCAAACGACTTTAGAGAGAATGTTAATAGTATATCATCAACATATCATATAGTAATCAACTTTTAAGAATATCAATAGTATATCAGCAGTATATTATATACCAAATAACTTTCAAGTCTATCAAAAGTATATTAACGATATATTAGTATATATCAAACAATTTTCAAAAATATCGATAGTGCATTAGTTGTATATCATATATCAATCAACTTGTTAAGCATATCAATAGTATATCAATAGTACATCATATATCAATGAACATATGAGCAATATATCAGATATCCATCAAATTTTAAGTCTACTGCTACCACAGTATCACGTTCTCTTATTTATTATAATAATTTTTATTTATTTTAAATTTGTTGCATTCTCTAGATTTGACCTATTCTTTCATTTTTATTTCTCCAAATCATCGATAAGTGAAAGGGAAATTGAGAGAAAAATTCACACCTGCCCTCTGTATCCGTTGCTCCATACATGATGTTACTATTCTCTCTTTTTCGCGTGGTAGTCTGAAAAGTGAGAGAAACCCTAATTTTTTCGATCATGGTTTCGAAAGGTAAGACAATGATAGTTCTGACTTTTCATTTACAATTTTGGTTTAGGCTAGCCAAATGTAACATTTCTGCAAAGGTTAAACTTTTGGGATATGAGCCTAATTGTTTAACCTATTTCACCAATCCTACAATTGCTCCTTATAATTATATAGCAACTTTCTTTTATTAAATTTTGCCAATATCATGATTTATTTTATTTTTATTTTCATTATATCTCTGATGTGCAAATCAAATTTTCGCACAAGTTTTTATCCTTCATTCTCGTATTCAATTTCTTTGATTCTAAGATAGATTGATCACGATAAACATCGATAGAATCAAATTTGAAGTGAAAATAGAGATTCATTCAGTAGTCGGATTCAAGATTCCCATATACATTCAAAATCTTAGATGAGATAAAAACTACCAAAATGAATCAATATATACTTAACCAAATTAATTAGTATTGATGAAAGCCCTAGCTTGGGTTTGTTTCGAGGTTTTCAAATTTAGTCTACTTGATCATAGAACATGAGAGATCAAAATTGAATTCTTGTTCATACTTAACCAAACTAATTAGAACTAATTAATCGACCTAATTAACTAATTAGCCAAAAGTGAGTAGATGAAACATATGCTAGTCAAAGTGATCTAATCGCAGTAAGATCTAAGGTAATGCTAATGTAAGCCTTTATTCTTTCTCTTTTCTTTTTTCTTTTCTTTTTGGAACTACTTGTAAACTTAAAGGTTGAGATTGAACTTGTGAACTCAAAACCAATTTGAAAATGTTTTTGGTCTTAAAAATTTTGGTTAAGTGTATACTTGGGATTTAAAATTTAACAAATGTCACATTCACTATAAAGGGAATTAAAAGTAAGGGTTTAATGAATAATTTGAGGGCAACGAATCGTAAGGTCATTATGGCTGAAGTAGGCATGCTCGAGACAAGTCAAAGTCAAAGTCAACGGTCAACAATCAAATTCAAAGTCATAGTAGAAAAGGTCAACTTTTTGTTAAAGGGCAAATTTTGGTGATTTTTAATGTTTCAAGGGTAAACTTGGGATAATCAGGCTTGTTAGCCTAAGGTTGGGCTGGAAATGAGAAGGATAAGAAAAGAGATGAGGATCTGAGTAGAAGAGGAAAAAGATAATTTTGAGGAAATTTTGGGAAAACTGAGGTGCTTCCATGAAAATTTCCTCATTGGATGGTTAAGAGGTGAAGAGTGAGTCAGCTGGGGATGTGGGTAGCCTCAAATTTATGTTGGAAATCGAAGGGCAAGCTGAGATTTTGAGTTTGGCCGACTGAGAAGGGAAGAAGAAAGGTTTCGGGTTATGGCCTTTCGAGGGAAATATTTGGGCAATTTGAAACTAAACTAAAAAGAAAGTAAAAGACAAGCTCGTGGGAGGTTTTATTTGAAGAAATTTGGCCAGAGAAGCACGGAAAAAGGAGAATTACAGTCGTGGGCCGAGCTGGACGCAAAAACAGAGACAATCGGATTTACTTCAAATTCGTGGACTTGTAGGCTACTTTAAATCTCCAGATTTAAATTTAAGGAATATTTAAGGTTCCTATAACGTTTTATAGAAATTAGTTTGACTTTTATTGTCCGGAATTCGTAATTTTGAAAGCTAAAACTTCTTGCCGGAAAAACAGGGCACCGAGGAGCTTTTGGTCGATTCCAAGAGTTCTAGGAAAAATCAGACGTCCAAACTTTTAGGTACGTTAATTCAAAGAATGGGTAAGAGTTTGTATAATTTAATTAGATTGATATTGGCTGAAGATGAAGAATTTAGCCAGTAAAAGTTGCGTCGAAAACAGGGTCGAAATGTTGAAATATCTAAGAGTGGGAGGTTGAAGATGACCCCTGTCTGCATCTTATGTCCATCATTAAAAGGGGTTAAAGTGTTGACTTACGTGCAATAATTGAGATTTTAAGTTCAATTTAAGGTAGTTTAAGGAATTAACTTGAAGAGTAAACCGTAAATTTGGATTTTTAAAATTTAGGGTTAATTAAAGTACTATTAAGCTCAATTTAAGTCCTAACTGGTATTAAAGGACTAAATTACAAGGTAAACCCTAAATTAGACCAAAATAGGGTTAATAAGGAAATTACGTGAAATTGGTGATTTTTGGAGGATAATTTTTAAACAACTGGATTATGACAATGTGAGATTAACTAGAGGATTATCAATGTAATTTTAGGATGATTGAGAGTTAAAAGAACTAAAATCCAAAGAGAAGCGGGTTATCTGTGAGTGGATACTTTCAAACACTTTGATATAAACCTTATATATATACTATGTTAGTATGCTATGATTTGTATTAAAGTTTTTTGCATGATTTGTTTTTGACATACTTGTGTTTCCAGTAACAATTTTATAGATAGTTTCTGATTTTCCATGATTTCTCTATGATGTGATTTTATGAAAAGTATTTTTATTAGGATTGGATTTAAATATGATTTACGTGATTCATGATCCAAATGAGATTTAATAACGGATTTGATGATATATTTGGAATTGAGATGAGTTATTTTCCTATGAATAGTATTTATGATGGTTTGTGAAATGTGGTTTTCAGACCACTGGATTCTGGTACCCAGGATGTGATTTACTTTTGGGATACGTGAATGTGTTTCCATAGTAAATGAGAGTTGTGATGAGATATATTAATGGCTTGGAGCCATAATTTGCATTCAGGACTATTCTGCATGCATGTATGTACTGGGATGAAAACCATAAGGCACAGCGACCCAAAGTGTATTTCAAAATGCTATTTAAAAACAAAAACAATGTTTTTTTTAATAAAAGCTACAGATCGAAATAGATTAAGCATGAAATTCTAGAAACAAAACCTACAAAGAGAAGAAACCCTACCTTGCATACCTTTTAGGAATTCTGTGGAATTATTCCGTACGAATTGGGAATGGGCACCACCACTTGGAGTCCTCCCTTTTCTTATAGGAAAATTGAGAATTTGAGAATTATGGGATTCTCTTTAGAAATTTGGAGGATTTTGAATTAGAGGGTTTTTGCTTTTTTTTTTTTTTTTTAAAAAAAAAAAAAACTGCATTTTTTTTAAAGAGAGAGAATGAGAGAAGTAAGGAGACATGGGATAACTCCCCTACACGGGGAGTTACATTTTTATTTAATTAAAATTAAATAAAATTGGTTATTTAATTTAACTAAATAATTAAAAATCAATAACAATTTAAATGATGTTTAAATGGTTCCCTCTCACATAACCTATAATTTTAATACGCACCTAATGTGCATTAATTTTAACTTATAGTTTTGATTTAATCAGTTTAATTAGACTCAAAATTAAATTAAATTAATTTAAATAAAATAATTAATTAATTCTTCAATTAATTAATCATCCAATTAAATATCACATACTTAATTTAATTTTCTATTTGAATCATATTTAAAAAACACTTCTCTCACTTAACCTATAGTTTTTATGCGCATCCAATGCACATTACTTTTAACATATAGTTTTCAATATGAATCTTATTCATATTAAATTAATATTTGTACTCCTTTCAAATATTTTTTTTCCTCTCATTTATTAATTTTGAATCATATCTAAAATTAATAATAAAGTCTAAAATTAAACTTTATATTAAAATATACCAATATACATTAAAAAATCCCAATTCTGAATTTGAATATTTCAAATTTCATTTAATGAAAAATTACCTCAATACTCTTTACAAGCTAGGAAGGGGACCTAATGGACATGTAGATCAAAAGATCTAACGATGCGAGATTAATTAGCTAAATTCATTAACCAAATTAATCAATATTCGTTAACTATGGGTACAATCTACTAAAGACCCACAACTACACTCTTCTCACTACAAATATGTTTCTGTGTCCACAAATATAGATCAATAACGACAAGTTAGTCCTTTACGAGTGTTCGTAACACCAGCTACGTCAAATTACCACTTTCATCTTTAAGTACCAGTGTTCATCTAATGAACAACCTGTTTATGGTCCAATCATTAAACAGAAACCCCTCTCGGGCCAGTGAGAGGGTAGGGTCCTTTGTTCAAGTCCTAGAGACACCACTTAAGGGAATACTCATCTACTTATCCTGAAGATGGGAAGGAGTGAAATCCATCTTGTATGATTATGTTCCCAGCTACCCACTCGATCTTATCCCAAAATGCTATGCATATTGAGTCGGCGAACTGGCCACTCTCACCCATACAAATCAAAGGACAATCCTTTGTAAACAGGAGTTCATAATACACTCAGGAGTAAGATTAAGTTGCCTAGGTCATCCTATTGAATTAGAAACCTAACTAGTCAACGGAGTTACATCTAGTGGTTACTATTTTATGGTCCGATCTTGTGCAAACTCATTTTCCAAGATATCCCCACTCGCATGTCTCCTACACGAATGCGTTGGATTACTGCGTTTGAATCAAATACAAAGTAGACCGTATCCATAATGTTACCAAGATAAGGTACCCAATCTTACCCCTATACTATAGACCCTTTAGGCTATATCTTGAACATTGATCCTTATATGTCTCTACATACAGTTCAAGACTCATAAGACAGACTAGGATGTTAGTTTATTGGATTTTAGGGTTAATAAGACATAATTAAATAAAACATCAATAACACTTATTGAGAAAAATATTAATAACTATTTATTAACAATGATCATTTAATTCCATTTACTATTTACGAGTTTTAGGGCATAAAACCCTACAGTATGATCATATTATTGTTACTATTATTTACCACTATAGGATGTTTTGAATGTGTGTGAGCTCAGCGTGGCCGCATGTTGTACTGTGGTTATGGAACGTGTATGAGCTCTACTCGACCGGTTATTTAGGGTATATCGTAGTGGCAAAGAGAAATTGGGTACAGATTTTAGTGCGACTTTTCAACAGCTCATATATTTTGTATCTTATTGTATTATGAAATTATGATCATGCCATTGAATGAATGAATGGTGATTGAACAATTTTCACTCGATATTTTATATCTTGAACTTGTTTATGAAAGATTTTCTGTAAATAATAAAACATTTTGAAAGATAAACCCTATGTTCATATTAAATTAGCACTCATTTAGCTTTAACTCCCCCCCCCCAACGATCAAGTTCCAAGTGCTTGCTAAGCCATCAAACGCCACTAGTCTTGATAATCATCTGCTGCATTGTATGTACATCTATTTGAAGAGGTCAACATAGTAGTGATAATTAAAACTTGTGAGTTTAAATTAAAATGGTTATGTTCTTAAACTCTATCAATGAATGTATATTATTTTTTTGAGGTTATAACTTTTTAGAGGTGGTTATCTAAAGTTTTATAACGTGAATTGGTTTGAAAGTCTAGGTTTGTTCTTAAGTACAGGATATGTTAAGAGCTTGGGTACTAGATGGCACAGAGAGAATTGATGTTTAGCATCTTCACGCTTTGTTCTAGATTAGAGGGAAAATTTGGAATTGGGTGTGACAATTTGGTATCAGAGCATGATTATGGGAAAACTATGTGGGTCTTGCCTTATAAGATTAGTATGTTTTATGTTCTCATTAGCGAGTTAATACGAGTTAGTCATGAATTAGTAAGTTAATTTTGGTTTTTATTTAAATGTGTGAGTCACATCATTGCATTGTAGGAAATATGTCTCATTGTGGCAAATGGGAACGACAACCTGAAGGAATTGAATTCCCAACGAAAGCGTGTGAAAGCCATGCAACTTAATTTCAATTTGAAAACAAATATGAAAAATTTCATTATAAGTTAATTTTTGTTTTTATTTAAATGTGTGAGTCACATCTTGCATTGTAGGAAATATGTCTCATTGTGGCAAATGGGAACGCCAACCTGAAGGAATTGAATTCCCAATGGAAGTATGTGAACACCGTGCAACTTAATTTCAATTTGAAAAAAATATGAAAAATACAGAAAACAGGAAACAATATTTTACCGGATAAACATTCATAAAAAAGGATTAGCATACTTTAAAGAGGAGATAGAAATGATGGTCACAAACCAATCTCCCTTAACTTCCCTTTTGAAACACAACAACAAAATGAGAACTCCTCTTGAGCACCACCATGAGATCTTCCTCATTATTCTCTAGGATGAGAATCAAAGTGGAGTTTTGTGGGCTTGCTTTTGATTAACTTTGGTAGAAGGGAGAAGAGATTTGTTAAGAAAAATTTTGCACAATTTTCACAAAACTGTTTTTTGTAGAGGGGAGCAAGGAGGAAGAAGACGATCCAACAACTTTGTATCTTAAAATTGAACTCCACGTTTTTTGAGAGATTTAAGGAGGGAGGGAAGTTACAAAAATAACTCCCTCTCAAATTTTTAAAATTCAAAATTAAATTAAAAAAACATAACTTTGATTTTTTAAAAAATATATAATAACCAACTTAATTATATATTAATAATCAACCATATGTTATATTCTACATAACATATAACCTATAGTTTATATTATATCACATATCACATATAACATAATCTATAATTTATTAATCTCTCAAATAACCTATCGTATTAATATGAATCACATTTATATTAATTTTAACCAATAATTTTTATATGAATTATATTTATATAATTAATATTTGAATCATACTCAAATATTTATTTCTCTCATTAAAACTTCCTTATTGAAAACTAAAGCGCTAACGGCAAGAAAAGGCCCCACTATGTATCATAGATATTATATTATATTAATTATATCTTATATAATTATTTTTCTTTAATTAATTTGAACAATTCAAATTAACCCAAAATTAATTTGATTCTATTAATCGTAATTGAGCTAACAAGAGGACCTTATGGACTTATAGATTGAAGCTCCAATGATACTCGATCATTTAATTAAACTCTTTAATTAAATTAATTAACCTTTATTAACTATCGGTCACTTCACTAAAGACCGACAACTGCACTTTGCGCACTATAGATATATTTTTGTGTCCATTGGATATAACCAATCAAGAGTGCGTTGACCCTTCTACAAATTGCTCATAAGTACAATTGGGCCAAAATTATCGTTTTTCCTATATAGTTACATCTAACTTCTTAAGTACCATCGATCTCTCTAATGAACAATTAGTTATAGTCAAATAATAATCAAACCCCTTTGGGGCTAGGAGAAAGTGTGACGCCACATTGTTCAAGCTCTGGAATTAACCCTTATGGGAGCAATTTCTCTACTTACTCTAACAATAAGGAGGGAGTGAATTCCTTCTTGTATTGCTATGTTTCCATCTCCCTAATCATACGAATCCAAAAAATGATAGGCATATTAAGTCGACGAATCTGGCCACTCTTACCCATGTAGATCAAAGGACCACCCTCATAGGCGAGAGTTAACAACTCATTCAGAATTCAGGTTAAGTCACCTATGGTCATCTTGGTGAAATGTATACCTCTTTTAGCAATGATGTTATAAAGAGGGACTATTCATTTCGTGGTTCGGTCTTATACAAACTCTTTGTATAGGATGCCCCCGCTCACATATCTCTACATAAATGATCAGGATCATATCATTTGTAATACTTTAAACCAATTGTAGAAACTACAAAGCGGACCATATCTATAATGTCACCAAGATAAGGTACCTAGCCATATCGATCTACTACAGGTCTTTCAGGTTATCACTTAAACATGATCCACCTGTATGTCTCCATATACATGTTTAAATTACATCAAATAATCTTGGATCTTAGTTTATTAATTTTGGGTTAATGCATCTAAATATCAAATAAAATACCACTTATTTTATTAAATAAATAATAAGTTTGTACAAATAGAATTATAAACTACAAGACTATGAGATTTATGGCATTAACCCCAATACAACCATTATAAGGAACTATAAGTGCTACTGGTAAACCTGAGGTGAAAAGGAAAGTGCTTGGTGGTGAAACTAAGTACTTCCAAACCAATTTTGACTTAGGGAAACAAATGGAGGGTCCTTTAAGTCAGGAAGTCACTGTAGGAACTAGCAGTAGACAGGTTAATCTTGAGAAAATATTTGAGACTGAATGTTTGAAAGTGTTGGGAGCAATAGTTTTCACTGGAGAAATTGATGCTGTAAATGCAAGAATTTGGTTAGCCAACATAGGAGAATGCTTCAGAATGACAAATTTTCCTGCCCGAAAAAGAGTAAACCTTGTTACATCCTTGTTTCAAAGTGAAGCTAAGAACTGGTGGCACATGTTTGAAATCACCCATGAAGGAAAAAAAGAGGTAAGGTGGTAAAAAATTTGAGGAAGCCTTATGTGAAGAAAATTTTAACCAAGTTCATTTCATAGAAAGTATGAAAAAAAAGTCTAATGAACTATCCAAGTATGTCACGATTTTGTTTGAAAATGAAGCTGATAAATGTAGAAGGTTCAAGATTGGACTATAGAAAGAGATTGAAACCCCTGTCGTAGCAAGTGCGAGGTGGAGAGATTTTTCAAGAATGGTAAATACAGTTAAAAGAGTGGAGAAAATTTTGTTGGAACCCCTGATGGTTGCCATTATCGTTCGCCACAAGGAGACATGTTTCTTATAATGCAATGATGTAACTCACACATTTAAATAAAAACCAAAATTAACATACTAATGTATGACTAACTCGTATTAACTTGTTAATGCAAACCTAACACTTACTAATCTTCTCAGGCAAGACCCACACAGTTTTTCCATAATTAAGCTATAATACCAAATTTTCGCACCCCATTTCAAATTTTTCCTCCCTAGAACGATGTGTGAAGACGCTAAACATCACTTCTCTCTGTGACATCTAACGTCCAAACTCTTAACATATCTTATACTTAAGAACAAACCTAGACTTTCAAGTCAATTCACATTATAAAACTTTTGATAACCATCTCTGAATAATTATAACCTAAAAAAAAAACAATTTACATTTATTGGCAGAGTTTAAGAATATAGCCCAGTTTAATTTCTTAATTTTTTTTATAAAATTATTATAGACTAATAGTAAAGTTTATTTATAACAAACATTCTAAGGATGCAACTCACAAGTTCTAATTATCGCTACTATGTTGACCTCCTCAAATACATTTACATATAATACAATAGATAACTATCAAGATTAGTAGCATTTGATGGCTCAGCTAGCACTTGGAACTTGATCATAAATATTGGAAAACATGAGCTAAAGCTCAATGAGTGGTAATTTAATATGAACATAGAGTTTGTCTTTCAAAACGTTTTATTGTTTACAAAAAACCTTTCATAAACAAGTTCAAGATATAAAACATCAAGTGGAAATTTTTCAATCACAATTCATTCATTCAGTAGCATGATCATAATTTCATAATACAATAAGTTACAGTTACATAAATGAGCTGATGAAAAGCTAGACTAAAATTTGTACCCAATCTCTTTCTACCACTACGATATATCCCAAATATGCGACCAAGTAGAGTTTACACACGTTCCATATCCACAGTAGAACATGCAGCCTTGCTGAGCTCACAAACATTCAAAACATCATGCAATGATAAATAATAGTAACAATAGCATGATCATACGTTCACGCAGAATAGTCTCGAAGGTAGCTCATGGCTCAAAGCCATCAATATATCTCATCACAACTATTGTGGTAAGGTAGTTCTAATATTCCAAATTTCACTTCTGTTTTGAACTTCTTTTACAGTCGTGGTGGGTTTTCGGCATTTCTTTTAAGTGTTAAACGTGTTTGTGGATGTGTGTTGATGAATGTTTATGGGTTAATTGCCTATGTTTAAAGCTTTCTTTTCGATTGCAAACTATTAATTTGTAAGGGCCCCTGCATTTTTGGGCATAATTAACAAGCAATCGAGTCTGTAATTCAAAGTGTTTGAGTTGGTTGAGTTGTTCATGATGAAGTTTCGAAGCATGGAGATGTGGTTCTCATTGAGGAAGAAGACCAATGGTTGCTCGTATCGTGTAGCCTAAGGTAAACGATAGTTGAGTTTTTAGTAGACGATCGTGTAGAAATGTTCTGCCCGATTATGTAGTATTTACTAAACGATCGCTTAGCTAATGCTAAACAATGAGGATAAAATGTTTACTCTATCACGTAGCGTTGGTTGCTCGATCGCATGGGCGCTAGAGGTAAATGATCGCATAGAGCGCATTTGATGCTCATCGTTTAATAAAAGGCGCGCACACTAAACGATCGTGTAGTTAGCATGCTTCATCGCATAGTCACTGACTACATAATCACTCGGTATGCGATACCTCGTGCTTGCTCAACGATCGTTTAGACGATTGTGCTTCACCACATCGTTGTCATTTAGATGATCGTATAAAGCTTGCATTTCACGATGCGCGCTGCACGATTGTGTGCCACATGCTTCATCGCATAGTAAAGGTACATAATCGTTGTTAAACGATCGTTTAGCTCAGGAAGTGCTGATAAACGATTGAGTAAAGCATTTACTCTTTCGTGTAGGCGATCACAAGGGATTTGGTACACGATCAAGGAGACGCGAACTTTGATCAGACGGTTCAAGACCCGGTTCGCCTGTTTAAACCGAAGACTCTTTGCTATTTGTAATAGTTAGCTTTGGTTTTGACAATTTTGAGGCTAATTATCCCAATTCATCAACTTTTATTTAATGTACATGGGATGTATGTTGTTTACATATCATAGTGTATGACATATAGATTTAAAACCCACATTAGGTTGTGTAATTATTCATGCATCATATATTATAAGTGTTATAATATAGCTTTTGGCATGATGAAATTACGAGAGAGCATGCACATGCATCATGAAATATAAGAGTTATATTTATGCATGCAGTAAGCATATTTATGCATCATCTTTATATTATAAGCGTTATAGTATAAGGGTGTATGGAAGCATGTGTGCTTGGTTCGTTGCTTATATAAATGTTCTATAAAAGTAGCAATTAATGAACAATGCATGGAGCATGACACTTAGGCTAATTTGTAAGCGTTATGAATGCCTTGTATGTGTTTGCTTCGCGTTGTGGATGGTTTTGGTTGTTTATGTTATAAGCATTATAATGGAAATTAGAACTAAAATCGATAAGAAAGAGTTGCATGCGGACTTAGGTGAATCCATGTTTTAAAAGGGTTTTAAAATTGGATTGAGATAGACCTAAGTTCAAGGTTCTAATGTGATTAGATACCTAAGTTTAATCTTTTTAAATCGGTTTAATAGGACTAAATTGATTGGCATAAAAGATTAAATTTGTATTAAATCTATCTATAAGGGACCTTTAGTCTAAGGCAAGTTTTATCTAGGCTGGGGTACTTAAGCTGACGGAAACGGAACAGCCCTACCTGGGAACCTACCTAGAAAGGTGAATTAGATAGGTTTACAGTTGATCAAAGATTTCGTTAAAGAGTTTAATGGATGATGATCAAATGTTGTTTAACTTTCCAAGGTAAAAGTTACTCTTGGGGAAACCTAAAAAGTCACTTAGTTAAAATCCTTAGCCGTGTTTTTTCTAAGTAAACTAAACCCTAGGTTATAAAATACTCAGTGGAAGGAAGAGATATATGTGATATTCAATGATTCCACTCACGTTTCTCCCTAAATGTTCACACCCTAAGATTCATGCTTGGCCTCGTGGTACCTTGGGAGCATCCCCCTTCGGATGGTGTTTGCATGAGTCAATATCAAGGTGGACAGAGAGAGTATTTATAGTAAATGGGTGAAGGGTGTGTGTCAACACGTCCTGCGGTCTCCTTCATTGGTTCGCACCGTGAGATCATTCTTGCACTCCCTCGTGGGCCCTAGGAGCATCCTCCTTTGGATGAGTTTTGTGCAGTTGGTCAATATCAAGGTGAACTCCAGAAATGGATAGGGTCATTTTAGTTTTTTCCCCAATCAGATTTTCCCTCTTCTGATTGGCTGCTTGGGGCAGAACTCTAGGACCTAAAATGACGGGTCACACTTATGGGAAATTGTTAAGTAAGTTAATGATTTCTTGACCAAATTAATGATAGTTGGTCGTATAGGAGCAAGAGTTGTTCTGGTATTAATGGCTGGTTGATGATGTCTCAATTCAGATGAGGGATAAATTGACCACCCTTCGGCGGCTTTTGTCCTAAACCTTTGAAGCATCATTGCAAAACTAAATGTCACATGGGGTTCATTTCAGCTTTGCTAAACTGTATTGAATGTTGTTTGTGTTTTCAACGAATATTTGCTAAAATCTAATATAGGTTAATGTGTTTGTTTTTTTAGCAACATGTTTGATTTTTCGTTAAATGCCTCTAGTTTGATCGATTATATACAGTGGAAAGAGTCCGTTAAAACATATTTCACGGTAAACAACCTCGAGTTTGTCACTGTTGAGGAGTGTCCTCAAGTCCCGACCCTTGATGCACTGTGAAATGTTTGTAATGCATATGAGGTGTGGATGAAGGCTAATTCATTGGCCCGACTTCACATTTTGGCTAGCATACCTGATGCTTTGGCCAAAAGGGTTAAGAACATGGTCATTACACGTAAGATCATGGACTCGTTGCAAGAATTCTTTAAACATCATCTCTTACTTTTTTAGTACAAAGGGATGGATGACAAAAAAACTAGTAGTGTCAGCTCCCAAGATAACCTCCAGGAAGAGAAAGTAAGTGTTACTGACTTTATTACAGTTCATCGACGAGAAGTGTTCTCTGAAATGGAACTTAGAGCTTATTTAGGTTCTGATACCGATCCCACTACTCTTCAAAAAAGGAGGAAGTCTAAAGATAGTAAATGTGATTTATTGGTCTTGGAAACGTGTTTGGTAGAGAATGATGATTCTACCTGGATCCTTGATTGGGGTGCTACTAATCACGTGAGTTCTCCCTACCAAGGTCCTTTACTTGTTTAGTGGCATCTGTCTGAGGGCATCTGGAATTGTCTGTTTCAGTATTCACTCTTGTAAACGGTCGCAAACGCTCATCTGTCTACGAGTCGGTACTGGTGAGGTTGTTTCAGCTGTTGTTAGGGCAGACTGAAGTTATTTTTGGACAAGAAATCTTATCTGTTACTGGATAATGTTTTTGTAGTTCCTCAAATAAAGAGGAATTTAATCTTGGTTTCTTGTCTCGTTGAACAATGTTATATCTTCTCCTCTTCTGAGAGTAAAGTGTTTATTTTCAAAAATGGGATGGAGATTGTTTTGGCTCAATGGAAAATAACTTGTATGTACTAAGGTCGTTAGTCATAAAAGCCTTGCTTAATACTGAAATGTTCAGTATGGAGACAACATCTAAAAGACTAAAGGTTTCTCCTAAGGAAAATGTCCATCTTTGGCATCTAAGCTTAGGTCGCATCAGCCTCAATAGGATTGAGTAATTGGTGAAATGTGGACTTCTAAAGAGTTTAGAAGAAAACTCTTTGCTGGTATGTGAATCATGCCTTGAAGGCAAGATGACCAAATGACTTTTTACTAGAAAAGGTTATAGAGCCAAGAAAGCCTTGGAGCTTGTACATTCAGACCTATGTGGTCTAATGAGTGTTAGAGCTCGAGGTGGGTATGAATATTTCATCTCTTTCATAGATGATTATTCAAGGTACGGGTATCTCTACCTAATGCAACGTAAGCCTGAAGCTCTTGACAAGTTCAAAGAGTATAAGGCTGAAGTTGAAAACTTGTTAGGTAAGAAGATAAAAACACTACGATTTGATTGTGGTGGAGAGTATATGGACCTCGAATTCCAGAACTATATGATAGAACATGGAATCACGTCCTAACTTTTGGCCCCAGGTACACCATAGCAGAATGATGTATCGAAAAGGAGAAACAGAACCCTGTTGGACATGGTTTGGTCCATGATGAGTTATGCTCTTCTTCCAGACTCGTTTTGGGGTATTGCAGTAGAGTCTGTATGTTACATTCTGAACAACATTCCCTCGAAAAGTGTTTTTGAAACACCTTTTGAGTTGTGGAAAGGCCGTAAAGGTAGTTTACGCCACTTCAAGATTTGTGGGGTGTCCGGCCCACGTTCGAAAGGTTGCTCTTTGTAGTCCACCCCAGGAAAACGAGGGGTGGCTACTTTTATGGTCCAAGTGAGAACAAAGTGTTTGTGTCGAGAAACGCCATCTTCTTGGAAGAAGACCACATCAGGGATCATAAACCACGAAGCAAGCTTGTTTTATATGAGATTTCTGGTGAGACTACTGAAGGATCAACAAGAGTTGTTGAACAGACCGATAGATCAACAAGAGTTGTTGATGTCGGTTCATCTAGTCAACCATCTCAAGAGTTGAGACTGTCTCGACGTAGTGGGAGTGTTATGAACCCACCGGATCGCTACATGGGTTTGACTAAAGCCCAAAACATCATTTCTAATGATAGGGCCGAGGATCCATTGTCTTATAATCATTTCTACTGAGGATGTTGACAAAGATGAGTGGATTAAGGCCATGAACCAGGAGATGGAGTCTATATACTTCAATAAAGTCTGGGAACTTGTGGATCAGCCTAATGGGGTAAAACCTATAGGGTGTAAGTGGATCTACAACATAAAACGAGGTGTAGATGGAAAGGGGAAAACCTTTAATACTACACTTGTGGCAAAGGGTTATATCGAGGTCGAGGGAGTGGACTATGAGGAAACTTTCTCACCTGTTGTCATGTTGAAGTCTATCAGAATACTCCTGTCCATAGACACATTTTATGATTATGAGATATGGAAAATGGATGTCAAAACTGCCTTTCTTAATGGTAATCTTGAAGAGACCATCTACATGGCTCAACCAGAGGAGTTCATAGTTCCAGATCAAGAGAAAAGAAATTGCAAGCTTAATAGGTGCATTTATGGGCTGAAACAATCATCTAGATCGTGGAACATTAGATTTGATAGTGCAATCAAATCATTTGGCTTTGATCAAAATGTTGATAAGCCTTGTGTTTACAAGAAGAACATCAACAACTCAGTAGTTTTCCCGGTACTGTATGTGGATGATATCTTACTCATTGGGAATGCTGTATATTTTCTGACTGACATTAAAAAGTGGCTAGTCGCCCAATTCCAAATGAAAGATTTGGGAGAGGCATAGTATGTTCTAGGGATTCAGATCATTCAGGATCGTAAGAACAAGAGGTTAGCCTTGTCTTAGGCATCATACATTGATCAAATGTTGATCAGGTATAGGATGCTGGATTCCAAAAGGGGTTTATTACCCTTCAGGCATGAAATTGTTTTGTCTAAGGATAAATGTCCTAATACACCTTAAGAGGTTGAGGAGATGAGACAGATTCCCTATGCTTCTGCTGTTAGAAGCTTAATATATTCAATGTTATGTACCAGACCTGACATTTGCTATGCAGTAAATATTGTCAGTCGTTATTAGTCCAATCCAGGATTAGATCACTGAACGGCAGTCAAACCGATCCTCAAGTATCTTCGGAGAACGAGGGACTACATACTCGTGTTGGTGATAAGGATTTGATCCTTACAGGATACACAGACTCTGACTTTCAGATTGATAGAGATTCTCAGAAATCGACATTGGGGTAAGTGTTCACTCTGAATGGAGGGGATGTAGTTTAGCAAATCATCAAGTAAGGATGCATCGCGGACTCCACTATGGAAGCCGAATACGTATCCACTTATGAAGCTTCTAAGAAGGTTGTTTGGCTGAGAAAATTCCTACAAGATATAAAAGTTGTTTCAAATATGACTTTGTCGATCACTCTTTATTGTGATAACAGTAGGGTTGTGACAAATTCAAAGGAACATTGGAGTCATTGTAGAGGCAAGTATATAGAACGAAAATATCATTTGATCAGGGAGATTATGTATCGCGGTGATGTGATAGTCATGAAGATCGCATCGGAGAACAACATCATTGATTCGTTTACAAAGGCTCTCACAGGTAAAGTGTTCGAGGGTGATCTGGAGAGTCTGGGTCTACGGGATAAGCGGAATCTTGTCTAGGGAAAGTGGGAGATGATACTGAGGTATAGAGTATGTCCTAGTTTATTGTATATTGTACTTTTTTTTCATGTATTGTACATTAGTCTCCCGAGGCATTAGAACAACTGGGAGATTGTTCGAATTGGTGTCCTAATTCTCTCAGAGTCTTGTAGTTTGTAAACTTTGTACACATTGTTATGAATAAAATAAGAGTTATTTTATTTTGCATTTACTCGTATCCAATAAACAAATATCTGTGGTTATTGTATGTAAAATTAGGCATGTATATGAGATATACAAGTGGATCATGCCTTAAGTGATAACCTAAGAAGGTCTATAGTATAAGGATATAGGAGGGATACCTTATCTTAGTGACACTATGGGTATGACTCACTTTGTAGAGGTTTACAAGTGTTGTGAACTACTACAGATGGTTTGATCCTGATCATTCATGTGGAGACATACGAGTGGGGGTGTCCTATACAAAGAGTTTGTATAAGACCGGACCACGAGATGATTCGTCTCTTTATATAACGTCGTTGATACTTGAGACTTACATCTCACCTAAATGATCATAGGTGACATGACCTTAATCTTGAGTGTTTTGGAAACTCCTGCCTTTGAGGGTAGTCCTTTGATTAGTATGGGTGAAAGTGGTCAGATTGCCAACTAAACAAGCCTACCTTTTTGGGGATTTGTCTGATTAGGGAGTTGGAAACTCAATTACACAAAACGGAATTCACTCCTTCCCCGAAGCAGGGGTAAGTAGATAGATTGCTCCCTTAAGGGCTTATTTTGGGTCTTGAACATAGTGGGCACAACCACTCTTTGGAAGAGAGAAGGACTATGACTTATGTTCATTAGAGGAATCAGTGGTACTTAAGGAGTTAAATGTAACTACAGAAGAAAAATGGTAAATTGACTCAGTTATACTTACGAGCGATCTATGAAGGGTTATCGCCCGGTTGATAGGCCAATACGGACACAGAAATATATCTGTAGTGAGAAAAGTGTAGTTATCGGTCTTTAGTGGAGTGTCCAACAGTTAACAGGTGGTGGATCCCGTGGCTAAAGAGTTTAGTTAGCTATTCACGTATCGTTAGAGCTTCAAGCTACAGGTCCATAAGGTCCCCTTGGTAGTTCAATGGATTCAAGCTGAGAATTAATTGAAAGAAATCAAACATGAGGATTTCCATGAGCAGCAGAAGGGTCATTCAAAATTCCATTCGAAATTGAACATAAACAATTACGGTACAAGAACGGAAACTAACAGGTCATGCACAAGAAATTAGAGCATGCTTCAATAGAGTCAATGGATAGAGTATGCATACCTTTGAAGAAACATTCTTCAAACTCCCTCGATCAAACTCTATGCGTCCATAACACAGCAACACGAATGCAACGACTGGTGCACAACACGATCAACAGCACAAACACAACGAACGGCCAACGACTCCTCGAAATCAATCGAGTTGAATGAAACACCACCACAATGGTTATCTTGGTATTCTCGGTGTGAGAATCCAGAAATTGTGGGCTTTGTATGAACTTGGCTTGAGAAAGAGATTGGAAGACAACAATCGTGTAGACGATCGAGCAAGTGGGAGATAGGAAGCTGTCTATCGTATAGACGATATGCTCAGTATAGAGGATATGCTCGATCATGTAGAAGATGGCAGCCTATTGTATAGACAAAACCATGCGATCGTTTAGCTACGATCAGCTGAATGAACTATCGTATAGTTAAAGTCCACGATCGAGTCTCTCTATAGCTATCGCTTAATGAAAAACTTTCACTCGATAACTTTCATCGTGAGTAACTTTTTGAAAGTAGCAACTCTACAAAATTAGGAAAATATTTTTCCTTTTATCTTATAGTTACCATAAAACCACCAATAACCTCATATTCAATTGGTTATTAGAGAAAAATTAATAATTATCAAACAATTAATATTATTATAAATAAATATGATAACCAACTTACCATATTATATTTATAACCTATAGTTTTAATATTTCATCTCATGAAACATACAAACCATAGTACTTTTTCTATTTTATGGTACTTAATGTAAAT
>NW_024064960.1:18879-26836 GCF_009727055.1 Benincasa hispida | reverse complement strand
CTGTAGCTTGAAGCTCCAACTGTACGTAAATAACTGACTAAACTCTTTAGTCACGGGATCCACCATTCGTTAACTGTCGAGCAGTCCACTAAAGACCGACAACTGCACTCTTCTCATTACAGATATATTTTTGTGTCCATATCAACCAATCAACAGTGCGATAACCCTTCACGGATCATTCGTAAGTACAGCTTGACTAATTTACCGTTTTGCCCTTGTAGTTACATCTAACTCCTTAAGTACCATTGATTCCTCTAATGAACATAAGTCATAGTCCTATTATGACTGAGTCCTCTCTTCCAAAGAGAGGTTGTGGCCACTATGTTCAACATTCGAAATCGGCCCTTAAGGGAGCAATCTATCTACTTACCCCTATTTCGGGGAATGAGTGAATTTCATCTTGTGTAATTGAGTTCCCAGCTCCCCAATCAAACAAATCCCCAAAAAGATAGGCTTGTTGAGTTGGCAATCTAGCCACTCTCATCCATACTAATCAAAGGACCTTCCTTAAATGCAGGAATTCCCAAAACACTCAGGATTAAGGTCATGTCACCTATGGTCGTTTAGGTGAGATGTAAGTCTCAAGTATCAATGACATTATATAAAGAGACGAATCATCTCGTGGTCTAGTCTTATGCAAACTCTTTGTATAGGATACCCCCACTCATATGTCTCCCCATGAATTGTCAAGATCAGACCATCTGTAGTAGTTCACAACACTTATAAACCTCTACAAAGCTGGTCGTGCTCGTAATGTCAACAGGATAAGGTATCCTTCCTATATCCTTATACTACAGACCTTCTTAGGTTATCACTTAAGGCATGATCCATTTGTATATCTTATATACAAGCTTAAGTTTACATACAATAACTACAAATCTTTGTTTATTGGATACGAGTAAATGCAAAATAAAATAAATCTTATTTTATTCATAACAAAGTGTACAAAGTTTACAAACTATGAGAATCTGAGAGAATTAGGACACCAATCCCAAAAATCTCCCACTTGTTCTAATGCCTCGGGAGACTAATGTATAATACATGAAAAACAAGTACAATATACAATAAACTAGGACACACTCTATACCCTAGTATCATCTCCCACTTTCCTTATACAATAAACTAGGTCACAATAAAGAGTGACCGACAAAGCCATATTTGAAACAACTTCCAAATCTTGAAGGAATTGGAGCAACCTCCAAATCTTGAAGGAATTTCCTCATCCAAACAACCTCCTTAGCAGCTTCACAAGTGGCTATATATTCGGCTTCCTAGTGGAGTCTACAATGCATCCTTGCTTGACGCTTTGCCAAACTACAACCCCTCCATTCAGAGTGAACACTGACCCCGATGTTGATTTTCGAATCTCTATCAGTTTGAAAGTTAGAGTCTGTGTATCCTGTATGGATCAAATCTTTATCTCCATACACGAGCATGTAGTCCCTTGTTCTTTGAAGATACTTGAGGATCGTTTTGACCGCCGTCCAATGATCTAATCTTGGATTGGACTGATAACGACTGACAATCCCTACTGCATAGCAAATGTCAGGTCTGGTACATAACTTTGCATACATTAAGCTTCCAATAGCTAAATCATAGGGAATCGGTCTCATCTTCTCAACCTTTTGAGGGGTCTTAGGACATTGATCCTTAACAATTCCATGCCCGAAGGGTAATAAACCCCTCTTGGAATCCTGCATCCTTTACCTGATCAACATTTGCTCAATGTACGATGCCTGAGACAAGGCTAACCTCTTATTCTTACGATCCCGAATGATCTGGATCCTTAGAACATACCGCGCCTCTCCCAAATCTTTCATTTGGAGTTGGGTGATTAACCACTTTTTAATATCAGTTAGAAAACCTACATCATTCCCAATGAGTAGGATATTATCCACATACAGTACTAGGAAAGCTACTGAGCTGTTGATGATTTTCTTGTAAACACAAGGCTCATCAACATTTTAATCAAAGCCAAACGATTTGACTGCACTGTCAAATCTAATGTTGCAGATCTAGATGCTTGTTTCACCCCATAAATGGACCTATTAAGCTTGAAAACTCATTGCTCTTGATCTGGAACTATAAACCCTTCTAGTTGAGCCATGTAGATGGTCTCCTCAAGATTATCATTAAGAAAGGTAGTTTTGATGTCCATTTTCCATATCTCATAATCATAAAATGTGGCTATGGACAGGAGTATCGTGATAGACTTCAACATGACAACAGGTGAGAAAGTTTCCTCATAGTCCACTCTCTCGACCTGGGTATAACCCTTTGCCACGAGTCTAGCCTTAAAGGTGCTACACCTCGTTTTTGCTTGTAGATCCATTTATTCCCTATAGGTTTTATCCCATCGGGCTGATCTACAATATCTGTCTCTTATACACATCTAGATGTGTATAAGAGACAGTCCTAGTTCATGGCTTTAATCCACTCATCTTTGTCAACATCCTCCATTATTTGCTTATAAGACAATGGATCCTCGACCCTATCATCAGAAATGATGTTCTGGGCTTCAGTCAAACCCATGTAGCATTCTGATGGGTTCACAACCCTCTCACTACGTCGAGGCAGTCTCAACTCTTGAGATGGTTGACTAGATGAACCGACATCAACAACTCTTGTTGAACCCTCAGTAGTCTCACTAGAAATCTCATGTAAAACAAGCTTACTTCGTGGTTTATGATCCCGATTGTGGTATTCTTACAAGAAGATATCATTTTTCGAGACAAACACTTTGCTCTCACTCAGATCATAAAAGTATCCACCCCTCGTTTCCTTGGGGTAGACTACAAAGAGGCAAACCTTTGAATGTGGTTCCAACTTCTTCTGGTTAATCACTAGCACGTGGGCCAGACATCCCCAAATCCTGAAGTGGTGTAAACTACCTTTACGGCCTCTCAACAGCTCAAAAGGTGTTTCAGAAACACTTTTCGAGGGAACGTTGTTCAAAATGTAACATGTAGTCTCCACTACAAATCCTTAAAACGAGTCTGGAAGAAGAGCATAACTCATCATGGACCAAACCATGTCCAACAGGGTTCTGTTTCTCTTTTTCGATACATCATTCTGCTATGGTGTACCTGGGGCCGAGAGTTGGTACGTAATTTCATGTTCTATCATATAGTTTTGGAATTCGAGGTCCATATACTCTCTACCACGATCAAGTCGTAGTGGTTTTATCTTCTTACCTAACAAGTTTTCAACTTCAGCCTTATACTCCTTGAACTTGTCAAGGGCTTCAGACTTACGTTGCATTAGGTAGAGATACCTATACCTTGAATAATCATCTATGAAAGAGATGAAATATTCATACCCACCTCGTGCCCTAACACTCATCGGACCACAGAGGTCTGAATGTATAAGTTTTAAGGTTTCCTCGGCTCTATAACCTTTTCCAGTAAAAGGTCATTTGGTCATCTTGCCTTCAAAGCATGATTCACACACCGACAAGGAGTTTTCTTCTAAACTCTTTAGAAGTCCACATTTTACCAACTGCTCAATCCTATTGAAGTTGATGTGACCTAACCTTAGATGCCAAAGATGGGCGTTTTCTTTTGGAGAAGCCTTTGGTCTTTTAGCTGTTGTCGTCGTACTGAATATTTCAGTATTAAGCAAGGCTTTTATAACTAACGGCCTTAGTACATACAAGTTATTTTCCATTGAACCAAAACCAATCTCCATACAATTCTTGAAAATAAACACTTTACTATCAAAAAAGGAGATGGTGTAGCCTTGTTCAATGAGATAAGAAACCGAGATTAAGTTCCTTTTGATATGAGGAACAACAAAAACATTATCCAGTAACAGATAAAGTTTCTTGTCCAAAAATAACTTCTGCCTCCTATAGCAATAACTGAAACAACCTCACCAGAACGGACTCGAAGAGTCAACTCTCCCTGTGGCAATGTTTGCTAGGAACTAAATCCTTGGCAAGAAGAACTGACGTGATTAGTAGCATCTGAATCAAGGATCCAGGCAGAATCATCATTCTCTACAAAACACGTCTCCAAGACCAATAAATCACATTTACGGTCTTTAGATTTCCTCCTCCTTTGGAAAGTAGTGAGATCAGTATCAGAACCTAAATAAGCACCAAGTTCCATTTCAGAGAATACTTCTCGTCGATGAATTGTAACAACGTCAGTAACACTTCCTTTCTTTTCCTAAAGGTTATCTTGGAAACTGACATTACTGGTTTCTTTGTCATCCATCCCTTTGTGCTCATAAAGTAAGAACTGACGTTTAAACAATTCTTGCAATGAGTCATGATCCTACGTGCAATGACCATGTTCTCAACCCTTTTGGCCAAAGCATCAAGTATGCTAGCCAAAATGTGAAGTCGGGCCAATGAATTAGCCTTCATCCACACCTCATATGCATTATGAACATTTCACGGTGCATCAAGGGTTGGGACTTGAGGACACTCCTCAACCATGAAAAATTCGAGGTCATTTACCACGAAATATGTTTTAACGGACTCTTTCTACTATATGTAATCGGTCAAACTAGAGGTATTTAACGAAAAATAAAACATGTTGCTGAAAAAAACAAAACATTGACTTACGTTAGGTTTTAAGAAAATACTCGCTAAAAACATACAACATCCAATACGGTTTAGCAAAACTGAAATGATCCCCGTGTGACATCTAGTTTTGTAATGACGCTTTAAAGGTTTAGGACAAAAGCAGCCAAAGGGTGGTTAATTTATCTCTCCTCTGAATTGAGACATTCTCAACCATTCATTAATACTAGAACAACTCTTGCTCCTGTAATGATTAGCCATCATTGATTTCGACAAGAGTGTGACCCGTCATTTTAGGCCCTAGAGTTCTGCCCCAAGCAGCCAATCCAAAGGGAAAAACTCTGATTGGGACAAAAACTAAATTGACCCTATCTATTTCTGGAGTTTACCTTGATATTGACCAACTGCACAAAACCCATCCAAAGAGGGATGCTCCCAGTGCGCCATGAGGGAGTGAAAGAATGATCCCATGGTGCGAACCAATGAAGTAGATCGTAGGATGTATTGACACACACCTTTAACCTACTAACTATAAATACTCTCTCCCTTCACCTTGATATTGATTCATGCAAACACATCCAAAAGGGGATGATCCCAGGGCACCACGAGGCCAAGTATGAATCTCATGGCGTGAACATTCAGGGAGAAACATGAGTGGAATCATCGACATATCATATATATATTTCCCCCCCACTTAGTATTTTATAACTTAGGCTTTAGTTTACTTAGAAAAAACATGGTTAAGGATTTTAACTAAGTGACTTTTTAGGTTTGCCCAAGAGTAACTCTTACCTTGGAAAGTTGAAACAACTTTTGACCATCATTCATTAAACTCTTTAACGAAGTATTTGATCAACTGTCACATGTTTGTAGAAAATCTATCTAATTCACCTTTCCAGGTAGGTTCTCAGGTAGGGGTGTTTCGTTTCTGTCAACTTAAGTATCCCAGCCTAGATAGAACCCGCCTTAGACAAAAGGTTTCTTATAAATAGATTTAATACAAATTTAATCTTTTATGCCAATCAATTTAATCCTATTAATCCGATTTAAAAAGATTAAACTTAGGTATCTAATCTCATTAGAACCTTGAACTTAGGTTTATCTTAATCCAATTTTAGAACCCTTTTAAAACATGAGTTTGCCTAAGTTCGCATGCAACTCTTTCTTATCGATTTTTAGTTCTAATTTCCATTATGATGCTTATAATCGGAAACAAACAAAATCATCGACAACGTGAAGCTAACACATACAAGGCATTCATAACTCTAATAAACAAGCCTAAGTGTCATGCTCCATGCATTGTTCATTCATTTATACTTTTATATAACAATTATATATCCAAGCAACGAACCAAGCAAACATGCTTCCATTCACCCTTATATTATAACTCTTATAATATAAAGATGATGCATGAATATGCTTACTGCATGCATAAATATAACTCTTATATTTCATGATGCATGTTCATGCTCTCTTGTAATTTCATCATGCCATATTATAACACTTATAAGATATGATGCATGAATAATTGCATAACCTAAGGTGGGTTTCAACTCTATATGTCATACACTATGGCATATAAACAACATACACCATATGTATATTAAATAAAAGTTAATGAACTAGGATAATTAGCCTCAAATGCTCAAAACCAAAGCTAACTATTACAAATAGCAAAGAGTCACCGGTTCAAATAGGCGAACCAGGTCTTGAATCGTTCGGTCGAATTCCACGTCTCCTTAATTGTGTACCAATTCTCTTGTGATCTCACTCAATCGTTTACCAACGCTTCCTGAGCTAAATGATTGTTTAGCAATATACCTTTATTATGCGATGAAGCATGAGGTACGTGATCGTGCAGTGTGCATCTTGCAATGCAAGCCTTAAGCAATTGACTAAACGAAAACAATGGGGGTGAAGAACAATCGTCTAAATGATCGCTGAGCAAGTGCGAGGTATCACATACCAGGTGATCGTGTAGTCAGTGACTATGCGATGTAGCATACTAACTACACGATCGTTTAGTGTGCGCGCCTTTTATTAAACGATGAACATCACATGCTCTCTATGCGATCGTTTACCTTTAGCGTCCACGCGATCGAGCAAACGCTTTACCCCATTGTTTAGCATTAGCTAAACGATCGTTTAGTAAATAACACGATCGGGCAGAATATTTCTACGTGATCATTTAGTAAAAACTCAACTATCGTTTACCTTAGGCTACATGATATGACTAACCCTTGGTCTTTTTCCTCGATGAGATCCGCATCTCCATGCTTCGAAACTTCATCACAAACGACTCAACAAACTTAAATACTTTGAATTACAGACTCGATTTCTTGTTAATTATGCCAAAAAAATGCAGGGGCCTTTATAAATTAACTCTTTGTAATCGAAATGAAAGCTTTAAACAGAGACAATTAACTTGTAAATATTCATCAACACACATACACAAATGCATTTAACACTTAAACACAATGCAAAAAACTCACCACGACTGTAAAAGAAGTTCAAAACAGAAGTGAAATTTGGAATATCAGAACAACCTAGCTCTGATACCAATTGAAGGAAATCAGACATGAGGATTTCCATGAGCAGCGAAAGGATCGTTCCAAATTCCATTCGAAATTGAACATAAACAATTACAGTACAAGAATGGAAACTAACAGATCATGCACAACAAGAAATTACAGCATGCTTCAATAGAGTCAAGGGATAGAGTATGCTTACCTTTGAAGAAACATTCTTCAAACTCCTTCGATCAAACTCCAAGCGTCCACAGCACAGCAATATGAACGCAACGACTGGTGCACAACACGATCAATAGCACGAACACAACGAATGGCCAACAGCTCCTCGAAGTCAATCGAGTTAAGTGAGGACACCACCACAATGGTTACCTTGGTATTCTCGGTGTGAGAATCTAGGAGTTGTGGGCTCTATATGAACATGGCTTGAGGGAGAGACTGGAAGACAACAATCATGTAGATGATCGAGGAAGTGGGAGATAGGAAGTTGTCTATCTATAGACGATATGCTCGATATAGATGATATGCTTGATCGTTTAGAAGTTGGCAGCCTATCGTATAGACAAAGTCACGCGATCATTTAGCTAAAATTAGCTAAATGAACTATTGTATAGTTAAAGTCTACAATCGTTTAGTCTCTCTATAGCTATCACTTAGTGAAACACTTTCACTTGGTAGTTTTCACCGTGAGTAACTTTCCGAAAGTATCAACTCTACAAAATTAGGAAAACATTTTTCCTTTTATCTTATTGTTACCATAAAACCACCAATAACCTCCCACTCAATTGGTTATTAGAAAAAAAGACATAATTATCAAATAATTAATATTATTATAAATAAATATGATAACCAACTTACCATATTATATTTATAACCTATAGTTTTAATATTTCATCTCATG
>NW_024064960.1:0-18299 GCF_009727055.1 Benincasa hispida | reverse complement strand
AGGGATCAATCTATCTACTTATCCCTGCTTCGGGGAAGGACTGAATTCTGACTTGTGTAGCAGAGTTCCTAGCTCCCCAATCAGACGAATCCCCAAAATGGTAGGCTTGTTGAATTGGCAATCTGGCCACTCTCACCCGTACTAATCAAAGAACCACCCTTAAAGGTAGAGTTCCCAAAACACTCAGGATTAAGGTCATGTCACCTATGGTCGTTTAGATGAGATGTAAGTCTCAAGAATCAACGACGTTATATAAAGAGACGAATCATCTCGTGGTCTGGTCTTATACAAACTCTTTGTATAGGACACCCCCACTCACATGTTTCTACATGAATGGTCAGGATCAGACCATCTGTAGTCGTTCACAACACTTGTAAACCTCTACAAAGTAGGTCGTATCCGTAATGTCACCAGGATAAGGTATCCCTCCTATATCCTTATGCTACAGACCTTTTTAGGTTATCACTTAAGGCATGATCTGCTTGTATATCTCATACACATGCTTAAGCTTACATACAATAACCACGAATCTTTGTTTATTAGATATAAGTAAATGCAAAATAAAATAACTCTTATTTTATTCATAACAATGTGTACAAAGTTTACAAACTACGAGACTCCGGGAGAATTAGGATACCAATCCCAACAGGAAACACATTCACGTAACCCACAGGTAAATCACATCCCAAGTATCAAAATCCAGTGGTTTGAAAACCACTTTTCATAAACCATCATAAATACCATTCATAGGAAAACAACTCATCTCAATTCCAAATATATCATCAAATCCATCATTAAATCTCATTTGGATCATAAATCACATAAATAATGTTTAAATCCAATCTTGATTAGCAACACTTTTTATGAAATCACATCATAGAAAAATCATGGAAAATCAGAAACTATTGTTAAAATCATTACTAAAAACACAAGTATGTCAAAAACATATCATGCTTGAAACTTTATCACAAATCTTAACATACTAACATAGTATATGTATAAGGTTTATATCAAAGTGTTTGATAGTAACCACTCACAGATAACCCACTTTTTCTTGGATTTTTTGTTCTTTTGACTTCCAATCGTTCTAAAATTACATCGATAATTCTCTAGTTAATCTCACATTGTCATAATCCATTTATCTGGAAATTATCCTCCAAGAATCACCAATTTCTCTTAAATTTCCTTATTAACCTTATTTTATTCTAATTTAGGGTTTATTTTGCAATTTAGTCCTTTAATTATCTTAAATTTACCTTAATTCCCCAAATTAATCCAAATTCAAGCTCAAAGTATCTTCATATTACCAATTAGGACTTAAATTGAGCTGAAGAGTACTTTAATTAACTGTAAATTTTTTTTAAAAAAAAATCCAAATTTAGGGTTTACTCTTCAAATTAATCCCTTAAATTACCTTAAATTAAACTTAATATCTCAATTTATTGCAATTCCATGCTTAAAGTACTTTAAAGATGCCAATTAGACCTTAAATTAAGCTTAAGGATCCTTAATTAACCTTAAAAATGATGGTCAAACACAAAAATAAACACTTAAACCCTTTTAATAATGGACATAAAATTACAAACATGGGTCATCTTCAACCTCCACCCTAAAATTGTCCTAACTTCGGCCCTATTTCCGATGCAACTTTTTGTCGCTAAATTCCAGCCGATATCTGTCTAATTAACTTATGCATACCTCTTACCCATCCTTTTTACCTCAAAGTTTGGATGTCCGATTTGCACTAGACTATGAAGCACAAACCCAGATACAGTTACATGATACGGATACTACGATTCGTCAATTTCTAAAAATCTAAGATACAGATACGTCTAAGGATACATCATTTTTTTATATAATTTTTTAATATATATATTTCTAAAAAATGAGGATACTGATACATTGAAGATACATTTTCTTTTTCTTAAAAAAATTTAGGATATAGATAAATTTAGCATACAAGTTAATAACAATAGCACAAAATAGAATACAAACACTGAAATGCAATACAAAAAAAAGCAACGTCTGAGATGTTGAAGTACAATAGTTAATAAAATGCAATAGAAAAGTGACTCATATTAAAAAGAAGAAGAAATAGATTAGAGGGAGAATTATGAAGATAAACGAAGAACTTTTTCATTAAATTGTTGAAGATATCCAAATGGTTTATATTTTGGTGGACTTTGTGGGAACTCAAATGTGAAGATGAAGATTAGATGATTCTAGGGTTTGGTCTTTTATTTATTTTTTTCCTTTTAGTTTTGGACTCAAGTAGTGAGCTTTTTAAATAGGTTGTCTAGTTTTAGATTGGGAAAGATTAGATGAGTTGCTTGTCTTTTTTCTTTAAAAAAAGGTATGCGTAGAAATAGATACGTCAAATCGCGTGTTAGATACATATCTAGAAAGTATCTAGAAATATCGGTATCTAATACGTATCTGATACGGATTCTTTACCTCACATGAAGTATATGTGCTTCATAAGCACTAGAATTCCCGAAATCGACCAAAAACTCATCGGTGCCCTATTTTTCCGACGAGAAGTTTCAACTTTCAAAATTAGGAATTCTGGCCAATAACAGTCAAATTAATTGCCATAAAACATTTAGGGAACCTTAAATCTTCCTTAACTTGAATTTTGAGCTTCGAATTTTCCTACAAGTCCACGGATTTGATGAAAATTCGATTTTCTGTTTTTTGCATCCAGCTCCGACCAAGATTGTAATTCTCCTTTTTCCTTGCTTCTCCGACCAAATTTTTTTGAATTAAACCTCCCACGAAACTATAGTTTATATTATATGAAGGGTCCCTTAAGTCAGAAAGTCACGGTAGGAACTAGCGGTAGACAGGTTAATCTTGAGAAAATATTTGAGACTGAATGTTTGAAAGTGTTGGGAGCAACAGTTTTCACTGGAGAAATTGATGCTGTAAATGCAAGAATCTGGTTAGCTAACTTAGGAGAATGCTTCAGAATGACAAATTGTCCTGCTCGAAAAGAGTAAACCTTGTTACATCCTTGTTTCAAGGTGAAGCTGAGAACTGGTGACGCATGTTTGAAATCAGCCATGAAGGAAAAGAAGAGGTGAGGTGGAAAAAAATTTGAGAAAGCCTTATGTGAAGAAAATTTTATCCAAGGTCATTTCATAGGAAAAACGGAATGAATTTCTAAGGTTAGTACGAGGCTCTATGACAGCAAAGGAGTTGAAAAAAACCGTTTAATGAACTATCCAATTATGTTACAGTTTTGTTTGAAAAAGAAGCTGATAAATGTAGAAGGTTCGAGATTGGATTACGAGAAGAGATTCAAATCCTTGTCATAGCAAGTGCGGAGTGGAGAGATTTTTCATGAATGGTAAAGACAATTAAAAGAGTGGAGAAAAGTTTGTTGGAACTCCTGATGGTTGCCATTTTCATTTGCCACAATGGGACATGTTTCTTACAATGCAATGATGTGACTCACACATTTAAATAAAAACCAAAATTAAGATACTAATGTATGACTAACTCGTACAAACTTCCTAATGCAAACTTAACACTTACTAATCTTCTCAGGCAAGACCCACACAGTTTTTCCATAATTAAGCTCTGATACCAAATTGTCGCACCCCATTCCAGATTTTCCCTCTAACCTAGATAATATGTTAAGACGCTAAACATCACTTCTCTCTGTGACATCTAATGCCCAAACTCTTAACATATCTTGTACTTAAGAACAAATCTAGACTTTCAAATCAATTCACATTATAAAACTTTGGATAACCACCTTTGAATAATTATAACCTCAAAAAAATAATTTACATTTATTGGCAGAGTTTAAGAACATAGCCCAGTTTAATTTCTCAATTCTATTTATAAAATTATTATAGACTAATAGTAAGGTTTGTTTACAACAAACATTCTAAGGATGAAACTCACAAGTTCTAATTATCACTACTATGTTGACCTCCTCAAATACATTTACATACAATACAACAGATGACTATCAAGGCTAGTGGCATTTGATGGCTTAGCAAGCACTTGGAACTTGATCACTACTTGGTGTTGGGGGGTGGGAGAAGGAACAAAAACATTGAAAAACATGAGCTAAAGCTCAACGAGTGGTAATTTAATATGAACATAGGGTTTGTCTTTCAAAACATTTTATTTTTTACAGAAAACCTTTCATAACCAAGTTCAAGATATAAAATATCGAGTGTAAATTGTTCAATCGCAATTCATTCATTTAGTAGCATGATCATAATTTCAGAATACAACAAGATACAGTTACATACATGAGTTGATAAAAAGCCGCACTAAAATTTATACCCAATCTCTTTCTACCACTACGATATACCCCAAATATGCGATCGAGTAGAGCTTACACATGTTCCATACCCACAGTAGAACATGCGGCCCTGTTGAGCTCACACATGTTCAAAACATCCTGCAGTGGTAAATGATGGTAACAATAGCATGATCATTATGCATGCATAATAGTCTCAAAGGAAGCTCATAGCTCCAAACCATCAATATATCTCATCACAATTCTCTTGGTACTACGAAAACATATTCACGTAACCCACAGGTAAATCACATCCCAAGTATCAAAATCCAGTGGTTTCAAACCACTTTTCATAAATCATCATAAACACCATTTATAGGAAAACAACTTATCTCAGTTCCAAATATATCATTAAATCCTTCATTAAATCTCATTGGGATCATAAATCACATAAATCATGTTTAAATCCAATCATGATTGACAACACTTTTTATGAAATCACATCATAGAGAAATGATGGAAAATAAGAAACCATTGTTAAAATCGTTATTGAAAACAAAAGTATGTCAAAAACATATCATACCAGAAACTTTATCACAAATTATAACATATTAACATAGTATATGTATAAGGTTTATATCAAAGTGTTTGAAAGTATCCACTCACAGATAACCCGCTTCTCCTTGGATTTTTAGTTCTTTTGACTCCCAATTGTTCTGAACATACATTGATAATTCTCTAGTTAATCTCACACTGTCATAATCCATTTATCGAAAATTATCCTCTAAGAATCACCAATTTCTCTTAAATTTTCTTATTAACCCTATTTTGGTCTAATTTAGGGTTTACCTTGCAAGTCCTTTAATTATCTTAAATTTACGTTAACTCCCCAAATTAATCCAAATTCAAGCTCAAAGTATCTTCATAATACCAATTAGGACTTAAATTGAGCTTAAGAGTACTTTAATTAACCCTAATTTTTTTATTAAAAAAAATTCAAAATTATTGTTTACTTTTCAAATTAATCCCTTAAATTACCTTAAATTAAACTTAATATCTCAATTTGTTGCAATTCCATGCTTAAAGTACCTTAAAGATGCCAATTAGACCTTAAATTAAGCTTAAGGATCCTTAATTAACCTTAAAAATGATGGTCGAACACAAAAATCAACTTCAACCTCCAACCCTAAAAATTTCCAGACTTCGGCCCTGTTTTCGATGCAACTTTTTGTGTCTAAATTCTTCATTTTCAGCCAATATCTATCTAATTAACTTATACATACCTCTTACCCATCCTTTTTACCTCAAAGTTTAGATCTCCAATTTGCACTAGAACTCCCGAAATCGACCAAAAACTCATCGGTGCTCTGTTTTTCCAGCGAGAAGTTTCAACTTTCAAAATTAAGAATTCTGGCCAATAACAGTCAAATTAATTTCCATAAAAAATTTGGGGAACCTTAAATCTTCCTTAACTTGAATTTCGAGCTTCGAATTTTCTTACAAGTCTACGAATTTGATGAAAATCCGATTCTCTGTTTTTTGCGTCCAGCGCCGACCATGATTGTAATTCTCCTTTTTACTTGCTTCTCCGGCAAAATTTCTTCAAATCAAACCTCCCACAAGCTTCTTCTTTACTTTCTCTTTAGTTTAGTTCCAAATTGCTCAATTTTGCCTCCTTTAAAAGGTCTTAATCCGAAACCTTTATTCTTCCGCTTCTCAGTCGGGCAAACTCAAATCTCAGCTTGCCTTTCGATTTACAGCATCAATTTGAGGCTGCCACTACAACAAATCTGCCTTTCTATAACATTTTATTATAATGTTTTTAAAATAATGCTATGAATGAAATCCAAAAGAAAAGGTGGAAAAGGAAAAAAAATTGGTGCTCAATATTTTTTAGGAAAGATGCCCACTTTTCTCCCTCTCTTTCCCTCTTCTCATTTTTCTTTTTCCTCTCTTCTCCAGCTTTCCCCCTTTGTATTTATTAATTTTGCTTCATGAGTGTTGTTTGAATTCAGTATGTCTTGATCATTGGGACTTTTCTGAGAATATGCTATTGGCTAAGTTTTTAGGACATTCTTTGCTAGTGCCTCTTTGTTTGCTGCCCTTGGGTTATTAGCATCAAATTTGGTTTCTCTGTTTATTTATGATCTACATATATGTAAATAATCATTTTTTAGCGTGGAGAAGTAGGAAAAAAATGTATATGTTTATTGGTTATAAAACATATATTATAGGGGAAGTTTGTGAAATCAAATCGAGAAGCATTTTTATGGATATTTGATTGCTTGTTTATATATATTTATTCTTGTGAACATTATGCATTTCTAACACTGTTTGCATTTCTTTAATTGAGGAATAATTTTGTTAGCAGCTATTGTGTTTTAATGCTAAATGTGCCAAATACAATATTTATATTAGGGAAGTAAAAATCCATTTGCCTATAGATTTAATAAAGGTGTGGAAGATAAATTGTCTGCTTAGTATTACCTAGAGAAGTTAATTCTTCCAATTTTTTCGAAGAACTTTAGTTCTTTTGATGTGGCTTGATACTGGCCTTTGATATTTAGTATGTTACTAGTTAACTTTGAGATCTCCAATACAACATGGGACAAAGGAACAAGGGAGCCACAACAAAGTATGGCAAAAGGTATTGATCTTGTGACAAATTTATTCTCAACTTGTTGTCATGGTGACAAATTTAATATTGAGTGTTACTTTTCGAAGATAAATTTTTCATGAACTTGAAAATGAATTAGCTTCGGCTTTTCAAACTTATTAAGAAAACACACTTGTAGTTTCTAATAATGCTTTGTCTTCTATATTGAAAATGAGGTAAATATTCTTTCTTTTCTTTTTGGCAGATAGCGAAATTCTATACTAAGAATTGCTTCTTGTTGTTTTATACATGTTAGTTAAAAGCTATTACTCCAGCTGATCTGGAATACGTATGACATCCATATAAGCTACAATGTAAACTTCTTGTTGTACTTTGTTGAACATACTCATGTAGATTCTAGTGCAACTAGGTTCGGTTTGTTCTTTCAATTTCTTTAACTCTTTTTACATGTTTTAGTTGATCAGCTACAAATGAGATCTTATGTTTTATTATTCTATGTTATCTTCTCATTATCTGATAACTCATACTTGACACTCTATAATATCTTCTATAACATGTTTCTAAACTGTTCCAAGTTTGGTGTCTAGATGATTTTCATGGTCATCTCTTGTTTTTGAGGTTATACCTTATTTTGAATGCCTAAATCAAGTTCATATTATTGGTGCATATGTTATTGCAGATGTCATCAAGAGGTAGAAATTTAAACCTTGATCAAGAAACTAGTACAGATTATTGCAATGGGTGTTGGAAGATTATAGTGGCATTTCTTCCTCAAATCTTGATCAAGAAACTGGTACAAATTATTGCAAAATTTATGATATTTTCTTTTCTCAATTTGACTCTCGTATTCTTTATTAGTATGTGAACATTGCTCCTAATCTTGTGACATGTTCCCCTTTCATTCATTGTTTAATTTTGCTTAAATTCTTCCTTTGTGCAAATTTGTGTAGTTCCAAAGTCAAGCTTCATCGGTTTAGCTGGGATACAAAGCTCTGAATTCAATTCACTCTCTTACCTATTATTTTAATTCACTTTATTAAAAATAAAAACCCTATTATTTTGATTCAACAAGCAAAGTACCCAAGTAAATTTAATTTGCAAGTTAGAATGAATTTCAATGTTTGAGTTTCTACTTAAATCATAGATTTTCAATGTTTGATTTAGCAAGTTAGAATTATTTGAGGAACCGAAGGGTGCGGGAACCAAGAGGAGCGGTAAGCTTCCTTTTTGGCTTCATTTTCATGAGATACCTCTAGTTTGTTTCTCCAGGAACAAGTCAACTTCAAAGAGTAAACACTATAAACTTATTAGAGTTAGATGGTTTATTAGCTGTAGTATAGAAAAGACTTACAATAAACTTGTTTATAATTAGATGGTTTATTAGCTGTAGTGTAGAAAACACTTACGTTGAATATTAATTAGTAATAAAACATTCTTCAGATTCAATGCATTAGATCAACTAGCTCTGCAATGAGAGAGGAAGGTGGGTTATTTTTTTGGACTTACCTGCCTTTCATGGCCCAAAGCATAAGACCAATGCTGGAAAACTGGCTTCCTACCCTTTTCCAAATCTAATAATCCTATTCTAACTTATTTGTTAAAATTGATTATTCTATTATGTCAAGTGAGCTACTCTTATGACTTTTCTTCCACACATATTCATAATGCATTTTCTTACTAAAATTTTGAGCTTGATATTGCTAGTAGATGAAGGATAACAACTTCTTGTTTCTAATTCAACTAAGGCAAGTTGGAAAACCAAATATGTAAGGTATTAATTTCAATTTGAGTTTCTTTTTCCATATCTACCTTTTTCGATTAATTGTTTGATGTTTGCTTGTTTTATGAAAAACTAAGAACAGTTAGCTAGACGTTCTTGTTTCTTTCAAAACAATTGGAACTTAAATTTGTATCTAACATACTTGCCGAAAAATAGCTTGTTACCCTAGGGGTATTTTAGTAATTTTATGTACCCTAGGGCTTCCCACTATCTATTTGTTTGGCCTATTCTCTAGTACTTGGTGTATCAACCAATAATAAAAAATCAGTCCCTATCGTGGTTTTTTCTCCCTGATCTAGGGTTTTCTACGCAAACCTTATGTTCTTTTTCTTCTCTCTTTTTCAACATGGTATCAGAGCATGGTGACGAAACCTTAGCCATCATCGATGAGAATAGACTAGAGTCTCCATCAGCAACCTCTATTGGAACTAGTGGAGCCGTAAATGCTGACATCACCATAGCCATACGAGAAGCCGTTGAATAGTATCTCCAAGCCGCACTGCCTAAAATCATCCAATCGGTGTCGGATCTCAACCCTAGCCGACCCAGCTCCAGCCAAACCGATCCAACAAGTCGCGGCGATCCCAGCAGCGTAGCATTTGGCGGCGAACCCAACGCAACTGCCGACCCATTCTGTAGCGTCTCAGTTTGTCGAGTCATCCCGCGTGATGGCACAGCCTCCTGAGTTCCCGAGTTTGGCCGATCCGTGCGTGCCGGTCACCTTCCTGATTGCGCTAGGCGATCGGATCTACACAGTAAAATCCTCGCACAATGGTGAGCTCGTCAACCCAGCAGCCGACTAGTTCGACTTTCAATCTAGCAGCCAACTTTAATTCCCTAAATCTGGGCTGAGGGTCTACGGGGGATCGAGGTATTCTAGCCACTACAATGGCTCATAGCCCAAATGATCTCCAACGACATTTTGCCCATCTTCAACAACAGATTGTAGATTTCGGAACGGTTCTTGGGACAAACTCTCGACCAATTCAACCAGAATTACATACCAATATATTCTGAGAACCTGGTAAATTCTTTCCCTATTTTACTCACTACAAATATTATGTCTGGATCTACGGGAAATTCTGCAGGATTTATTACTGGAGAAAAGCTGAATGGCCAGAACTATTTTTTCTAGTCTCAATCCATCAGAATGTCCTTGGAAGGACGTCACAAATTTGGGTACTTGACTGTAGAGATACGTAAGCATGTACCAGGGGATCCTCAGGAATGGATCTAGAAAGGGGAAGATTCACTGTTGAGATCTGTTCTGATTAATAGTAAAGAACCTTAAATTGGCAGACCGTTACTCTATGCTACAACTACCAAAGATATTTAGGATGATGTACAACAACTTTATTCAAAGAGGCTGAATGCATCTCCACTCTATACGTTACGGAAACAGGCCCATGAATGCAAGCAGGGAACTATGGACGTAACGTCCTATTTCAATAAAATGTCCTTTTTGTGGCAAGAGGTGGATATGTGTAAGGAAATAGTCTGGAAGTGTGCGCATGATGGAGCTCAGTATGCAAAAATTGAGGAAGTTGATCGTGTCTATGACTTACTTGCTGGGCTAAATTCAAAGTTCGATGCCATTCGGAGTCGGATTTTGGGGCAACATTCTATACCTTCTCTCATGGAAGTTTGCTTAGAAATATGTCTGAAGGAAGACAAATCAAGTGTAATGAATAACCCATTAATTACCTCTACTGATGCTACTACTTTTTCCACTAAGTCCTCCAACTTTAACGGCGATAAGAAGCCCACTCCTGTCTGTGAGCATTGTAAAAAGTCGTGACATACAAAAGACCAGTGTTGGAAGCTACATGGATGACCCCCGAACAGTAAATGTCGCTAGTCACATGACAAATCAACCCCTGGGCGTGCCCTTGTGAGTGACTCGGCGAATGAGAACCCTCAGCACCAATCCCCAGCAGATAGTAAGACCAACCTAAGTACAGTGGGGGTCAGTGCTATTACCCAATCAGGTACTATCAGTGCCATTACCCAATCAGATACTATCCAGTCTTTTGGCCTTATTATTATTAACGGTAAAAAACCCTGGATTGTTGACTCAGGGACGACAAATCATCTTACTAGCTTATCTGATCAATTTCTTTCATATTGTCCGAGTGCTGGCAATGAATGAATTAGAATTGCAGATGGGTCATTTTCACCTGTTGCAGGGAAAGGACATTTATCTCCGTTTAAGGGTTTGGTACTGCAGGATGTATTGCATGTTCCTAAGATATCATATATTTTATTATCTATCAGTAAAATTACAAGAGATCTGAGTTGTCAAGTAGTTTTTCACCCGACTCTATTTTATTTCAGGATCTGAGCTCGGGGATGACGATTGGCACTGCCCGACACGATAAGGAGCTTTACTTCCTGACTGATGATGCTTCCTCTAGGAATGATTATAGGACTAATCTTTAAATTTTTCTACTTCTGAGAATGACTTTTTGTTATGGCATTATCGCTTAGGATATCCAAATTTTCAATATATGAAATACTTGTTTTCGCATTTATTTCGCAATATTAATATATCTTCTTTAAACTGTGATGTTTGTATTCGTGCCAAATAGAGTTGTGTCTCCTTTCACTCTCAGCCCTACAAACCATCCAAACCCTTCACCTTAGTGCATAGTGATGTTTGGGATCCCTCACCAACCACAACCTCCACAGGGAAATATTGCTTTGTCACCTTTATAGACGATCACACTCGGCTTACTTGGGTCTTTCTTCTTACTGATAAGTCCGAGGTGACATCTGTATTCCAGCAATTTTATGCTACTGTGGAAACCCAATTTAATGCTAGGATTGATATTTTGAGAAGTGACAATGGGTGGAAATTCTTTAACACCTCCTTTCAGGACTTCTTTACCTCTAAAGGGATTATCCACCAAAGTTCGTGTGCGTACAACCCCCAGCAAAATGGGATAGTTGAGAGAAAAAATCGTCATTTGGTGGAAGTTGCCCGTTCCTTAATGCTATCCACATCACTCCCATCTTACCCATGGGGGATGCTATCCTTACTACCGCTCACTTCATCAACCGAATGCCCTCCCGAGTCCTCGACTTTCAAAATCCTTTAGATTGTTTGAAAGAGTCTTACCCAACCACTCGTTTAATCTCAGATGTTCCGCTTTGAGTATTTGGCTATGTTGCCTTTTTTCATTCTCATGGTCCAAACCGCACGAAATTCACCCCCCGTGCTAAAAAAATGTGTCTTTGTTGGGTATCCGCTCCATCAATGTGGGTATGAATGTTACCACCCATCATCTTGCAAATATTTTGTTTTCATGGAAATCACCTTCCTTGAGGATCAACCATTCTTTCCCGTTAGCCATCTTCAGGGGGAGAACTCTAGTAAAGAGACTAACTGGTCCACATATGCAGTTCCCTTAGAGTCACCTCCAATTCCCAAACATGTCGGCCCTGTCCTCCCTATAGGAAGAATCTAAGAAAGAAAATAGCGGCACCTATTGCATCTCCGGCTCCGGTCCATGAGTCAGACTCGGCGTCAGGTACGTGTATTCCTGAAATTAATGATATTGATACTTGTGTTGAGACTAATGGTTGTAGAGAGGAAAAATGAGGAAAAGGTGTTGACAGCACCACTATAGCAGATGGAGAGACAACGGTGAATAGTGATTAGGAAACAGTTCCAGAAAATGTGAATGATACTAGAGATGATGATTTGAAGGGGACTTCTGAAGGTGAAACCTAGGCAGAGGAAACTATTGATCATAGTGGGAAATTTGACAGTATGGAAGAGCATGATGCATCCCTCAATCTTCCAATAGCCCTGAGAAAAAGTACTCGGTCATGTACAAAGTACCCTCTGCATAGTTACATAATGTACAGTAACCTGTCACCCGATTTTAGGGCTTTTACCACCAGTCTAGATACAAGGATGGTACCGAGTAGCATACAGGCTGCAATGAAAACTCCTGAGTGGAAGGCTACTATCATGGAGAAGATGAGGGTACTTGAGAAAAACAGAAGGCAGGATCAGGTAACCCTACCCAAAGGGTACAAGATAGTTGGGTGCAAATGGATCTTTACTATAAAGTATAAGTCTGATGGAACGATTGATTGATAGAAGCCAGGTTAGTTGCCACAGAAGTTACTCAAGCCTTTAGTGTGGATACTGAGACATTCTCTCCCGTAGTTAAGCTCAATATTATCCAGGTATTACTGTCAGTTCCAGTGAACAAAGATTGGCCCCAGCATCAATTGGATGTAAAGATTGCATTTGTCAATGGGGAACTTAGGAAGGAAGTCTACATGAGTCCTCCTCCTGGATTTGAAGATTAGTTCAAACACCGGGTATGCCGACTGAGGAAGTCACTATATGGGTTGAAAAAGTCTACGAGGGCCTGGTTTGACAGATTTACCACCTTTGTCAAAGGACAAGGATATACCCAAGGGCACTCAGATCACACACTGTTTACAAAGAAGTCAACTTCAAAGAAGGTTGCAGTTCTCATTGTGTATGTTGACGATATTGTGCTTTCTGATGATGATGATGATGAAATTGGGAGACATAAAGCAAAGATGGCCAAAGAATTCGAGATTAAAGACCTTGGAAAGTTAAGATATTTCCTTGGAATGGAAGTAGCTCGGTCAAAGGATGGGATTTCAGTGTCCCAATGGAAATACACTATTGATCTCCTAAAGGAAACAAAAATGATTGGGTGCAAACCTACTGACACTCTAATTGAATATAATTCAAGGCTTAGTAATACAGGTAATAGTGTCCTTGTCAACAAAGAAAGGTATCAGCAGTTAGTTGAGAAATTTATCTACTTATCTCACATGAGACCCAGCATATCATATGCAGTTAGTATTATCAGTCAGTTTATGCAGGCTCCTTATGAGGAACACATGACAGCAGTTGAACGCATCCTACGATATTTGAAGGGAACACCTGGTAAGGGGTTAATGTTCAAGAAGTCTAATAAAGTTGCATTGAAGCTTACACTGATTATGACTGGGCAAGGTCTGTTGTTGATAGAAAGTCAACATCTGGGTATTGCACATTTGTCTGGGGTAATCTAGTGACTTGGAAAAGCAAGAAACAAGGAGTTGTGGCTAGAAGTAGCGCGAGTATCGAGCCATGAATGTAGGGATATGTGAAGAAATCTGGTTGATGAAAGTGTTGTCAGATCTTCATCAAGGTAGCGAGCTCCCAATGAAACTGTTTTGTGACAATAAGGCAACAATAAGTATTGCGAATAATCCAGTTCAGCATGATAGAACAAAACACATTGAGATTGACAAGCATTTCATCAAGAAAAGACTAGACAATGGAAGTATATGAATTCCTTATGTTCCTTCAAATCAGCAAATTGCAAATGTGCTCACAAAGGGGTTACTCAAACAAAGCTTTGATTCTTGTGTCAGTAAGTTGGGCTTTATTGATATTTACGCCCCAACTTGAGGGGGAGTGTCGAAAAATAGCTTGTTACCTTTAAGTATGAAATTTTCATTAGGGAATTTATGTACTAATTTATGTTTAGTCCAACATGACTTATTTATGTTAATAGAGATCAACACTTAGTTGATCTCTATTAAACCTATCTTAAGGAAAAAGAAAAAAATGTGGAAGCAAAATTTGCATTCTAGGATATTGAGATATTTGACCCATCCAATATGACAGATTTTGATGTGGTACATTTTTTCAAATCTCCTTAAGAGAAAATTGACACAATTGATGACATAACAAGCGTTTCTTTTGATTTTGAGAATATTTAGTATTAATGTTGTCCTTTTTTTTTTTATTTCAATGTTTTTTTCTTGGTTAATATTAGCTTTTGTATTTTTCAAGTGTTGTTTTTCTTATTGTAATTATTTTCTTTTAATGAAGAAACATGGATCATTTTCATATGTTCGATGATTAAAAAATGAGCAAAGAAGATCTATGTCAGGCAGACGGGCAACTATACGTACAATACTTATAAGTAGAAAATATTTTTCTAAACAAACAATGCTGGAAGAAAAAGTTAATACAATATTAGGTTCTGCAAACCTAACTGGGGGGTTTGGAAAAGCAAATATTACTTTCCTAGAGGAGCAAAATTTACAATTGACAATGCATTATTCTCTAGTAAATCAAAGAGAAATCTACTTAGTTTTAAAAATATATGTTGCAACGGTTATCATAATGAGACTAATAAAAAAAAATAATATGAAGTATATTTATATCATATCTATTCTCTCATATGAAAAACATATACTAGAAGAGTTGTCTACTTTATCTTTTGAATTATATTATACTCATATACGAGTAATTGAAATATATGCAACAATGAACTTGAAGTTCATGACTCCAGAAATATTTACAATTTAGGCATAACTAATCAGGTCATTCAGGATCTATAATGATGAGAAGAATTATTGAGAATTCAAATTGACACCCATTAAAGAGCCAAAAAATTCTTCAATCTAATGAATTATTGCAACAACCCGACCCTCTAGGACTCAAGTTAGGCCGTCACTAAATACATGCATGCATGGAACTTAAAACAACATCCTTTTATAGTGAAATAAATGTTGAACTCAAAAGACCTTCATTAAATTCAGATATTAAAAACAGATGATAGGGTACTCATAAATCATAAATGATAATAAATAGGTCTGAAAACTAATCTTAATAGTAAGTTTCAAACATCAAATTGAAAATTGAAAAACATCGAAAGAAATCTAAATATCATGAGCGGAAGCATAAAACTGGTCTCCAATGGCTCGTTCAAGGATTCCTCTTGTCATCCGCTAGTGCGTCCTTGCCCTTACCTGAAACATAAACATGAGAAAGGGTGAGTATATAATACTCAGTAAGTAACCCCACTACTAGGGTCAGGCTAGGCATCTATGTTCTCTAGATGCTTATCTCTGGTGGAACATATAAACTGCTCTATCCTACATACATACATACATACATCTGATTTCTATGTTCTCATGGGACACAAAATACATGAAAAACTGATTTCTATCCTACTGTAATTAAGTATGCCCACTACCTCTAGTAAGTCTTGTAGGACCCACAACCTCTGGTAAATCCCGAAGGAAACACAATCTCTTGTGTACCCATGGTTATGCATACACCTTTTTCATATACATATAACCCACTTAATGTATACCTCTTTCATACACATGGTTATGTATACACCTCTTTCATATACACATAACCCACTGAATGTGTACCTTTTTCGTATAAAATAACCCACTGAGTGTGTACCTCTTTCACACACCTGGTTATGTATATATTTTTTTCGTATACATATAACCCACTGAGTGTGTACCTCTTTCCTACACCAGGTTATGTACATACCTCTTTCATATACACATAACCCACCGAGTGTGTACCTCTTTCGTTACACCTCAGATCCTCTCTATGAATGTAGGGATGCATACCTCTTTCATACACATGGTTATGTATACACCTCTTTTGTATATACATAACTCACTGAGCGTGCACCTCTTACGTACACCCCAGTACCCTCTAGGTATGTATGTATCACTTTCATACACACCAGCCCTAGTACATCTCTTTCATGTATTAGCACCCTTGGACATGCATCACTTTCATGCAGTCACATAGTCTAGAAAGGAAAAGAGATTGCATCTAACTTCATATCACATATAACATTCACATAATCATGAGTCCTCTAAAATCTCCTCATCAAGATCATGATAATTAACCTCAACGTACGTGTTTAATCTAGTTTTAATGGATCAACTCTAGTACATCACTTTCATGCACTAACTCATATAAACAATCAAACATTCGAAATTTCGTAATACATAATATAGCCTACACACTTTCATAATAAATCACATAAATATGTATATCAACAAATGCCCCAACTTTCACCTAGGTTTAAGACATTTCAGTAGTAGTGTCGCTTAACTCATAATTCAGGGTCATGCTCAATCGTACTTTTAATATGCCTCATAAAATTCTAAATCATGTTCATACATTAACATACATGCTTCAGACATATTATCACATGCTCATATATCTTTTCTAAACACGTCCACAAAATCTTAGAACAGTCAGAATTATCCTTGTAACTAATCTTAAATCCTCAAAATAAATCATAAATTTATATCGCCCAACACAAAGGCGGTTCCAGTAGTAAAGATTACTTACCTCAAAATGAAACTGAAATAATAATTCTGCACTCAAACAAATCTCCAATCCCACTTCACAACCTTTAGTCCAATCCTAGGGCATGAAGAAAATTCATTTTAATTCTTCAAGCTCGATTCCATACATAAGAAATTTTAAAAGCCAACAAAATTCTTACCCAACTAGTACTTTAATATTAAATCACCTCCAAAACCCAAGTCAAAATCCAACCAGGACTCCTAATTCAATCTTGTTTTGAATAGCGTGATCCCGACTTCAAACTCCATTCTAAATTATCACACAATGGACTACCGTTAGATTAACTCAAAAGTCAAAACCTAAAACCCGAAGAGCCTTGAAGGCGGGAGTGTTTGTCGCGTGAGAGGGAGAAGAAGGGGTATTTTCTTTTTTTTTTTTTTTTCTTTCTTTTTAATTCTCCCATACAACAAGATATATATATATTTCCTTTCCTTCTTAAATTCCAAAATCCATATATATTTCTTTTCTTTTCTTAAATTCCAAACCCTTATAATATATATATATATCTCTATTCCTTTCCTTAAATAAACATATCACATCAAACTCAAATCATTCACCTCTCTCCAATTAATTAAATAAACTCAAATAATTATAACCAACTTTAAATCACTTCTTTCCAAAAATCCTAAATCCAATATTAAATTCTAACTTTCCAAATTAACTTAAATTCAATTTAAAATTTTTTAGATAATTGATTTAATAATTCCAAATAAACAATTATCTTTTCCTAATTCTTTACCTAAATTTTGGATCCAAATTTCTAAATTAAAAAGGGTAAAATTTTAAAACTATATTTTCCCCTTTCCTTTTCAAATTTCACAAAAACTCAAATTTCTTATCCAAACAATTTGTCCCTTCCAATTAATTTGAAAACTCCACTCAAAGAATCCACATAACCAATAAAACTCCTTCAACTGTAACAATTTGATTCCAAATTCCAAAGATTAGGAAACTAAAACTCAACAATTTGAGATAATTAACTTAAATTTTCCTAAAAAAGGGATGTTACAATTATCATGTGATGCTTGCTCTTAAGAAGAATTAATAATTAGACCATCACCAACCAAAGTGGGAATTGAATCCACTGCATTTTTAGAACGAATTCATGGTGATATATGTGAACATATTAGCCCATCAGTGGATCATTTGGATATTTTATGGTATTAATAGACGCATCTAGCAGATGGTCACACGTGTGTTATTATCAAGTCAACTCTTGCATTTGCAAGATTAATTGCTCAAATAATTAATTTAAGAGTACGATTTGCTGATTATACAATTAAGACTATTCGTCTTGATAATGCTAGTGAATTTATATCCAAGTTTTTAAAAATTATTGTATGTCAATTGGGATAAGTGTTGAACATCCTGTAGTTTATGTTCATACACAAAATGGTTTAGCAGAATCAGTCATAAAATGTTTGTAACTATCTGCTATGACCACATTAGTATAGAGAGTAAGCTC
>NW_024064959.1:0-1100 GCF_009727055.1 Benincasa hispida | reverse complement strand
CCATGGTGCCTCGAGGCCGAGTATAGACCTCACAGTGTGAACTTTAAGGGAGAAACGTGAAGAGGATAAAATGAAGTATCATATATCCCATTTTACTCCCACTGAACATTTTACCTAGGGTTAATTAACTTAGAAAAATCCGACTACTGATTTTATCTAAGAGATTGTTTAATTTGTCCGAAAACAACACTTGTCTTTGGATAGTTAAACAATTTTGATTAAGGTCTATTAAACTCTTTAACAAACTTTAATCAAACTTGCATGCATATGACAAATCTATCTAATTCACCTTTTCAGGTAAGTTTCCAAGTAGGGGTGCTACGTTTCTGTCATCTTAAATACCCCAACCTAGACAGAATTCGCCTTAAACAAAAGACCCCATATAGATACATTTGTTACATATTTAATCTTTTATTAAGAATCAATTTAATCCTATTAAACTGATTAAATGATTAAACTTATTTTTCTAATCTCATTAGAAATGTGATCTTATGTCTATCTGAATCATGTTTTAAAACAATTTTAAGAGATGATACATAAAGTTTGCATGCAACTCTGCATTATTTATTTTAATTTTTAATTTCATTTTTTATAACAATTATAAGCAAATGAAATAAATTAAAACTGTACATTACAAGTAAAGCATACTTAGGTAATTTTATAACAATTATAAATTACCCTAAAGTGGTGACATGCTTAATGCAATTTCATTTCATTACAAACATACATAATAATTATATACTGAAGTAATGAAATTATAATTACATACTTCAAAAATAAATTCATACTATATATTATAACTCTTATAATATAAATGATGCATGTATATGTTATTCATGCATGCATGCATATATTATAACATTTATATTATATGATGCATGAGCATGCTATAAAATTAAAACATGCATCTAAACATATATTATAATAATTATAATATAAATGATGCATGAAAATTAAATGCATAACCTATGATGGGATTTTATACTATATGGCATACAATATGATATATAATAAAAAAAATTATATATCACATTTATAATTTAAAAGAAATTAATGGACCGAAATTGGACACCTAAAAGGAAATTTAAAACTAACTATTA
>NW_024064958.1:249988-278486 GCF_009727055.1 Benincasa hispida | reverse complement strand
CTCCCTTAAGGGTTGATTCTAGGAGCTTGAACAATGTGGCACCAAACCTATCTCATGGCCTAAGAATGGTTTACTCATAGTGGGACTAATGATGTATTGTTCATTAGAGGAATTAGTGGGTACTTAAGAATTAGATGTAACTATAGGGCAAAACGATAAATGGTCCAGCTGTACTTACGAGCGATTTGTGAATGGTCATCGTACTGTTGACTGGTTATATCCAATGGACACAGAAATATACTCTGTAGTAACAAAGAGTGCAGCTGTCGATCTTTAATGGAATCCCGACAGTTAACAAATGGTGGAATTTCGTGCTTAAAGAGTTTAGTTAGTTATTCACGTTCCTTGGACTATAAGTTACAGGTTCATAAGTTCTCCTTGGTAGCTCAATGGATTCATGTTGAAGAATCATTTTTTGGGTTCGTTTGAAGTTGTTGCAAAATTAACAAGAGGGAAATTTTTGATTATATATGATATAATTAATTAATTAAAATTATATGGTATGTAATTGATTTGATGTATTAGATACATTAATTGGAGAAACTAATGTAAATAATAGATTTATATTAAATGCATATAAGGAGAAAAAGAACTAATATAAATATGATTTAATGTTTGCATATGATGTGATATTAAACTATAGGTTATAAATATATATGATAAATTGTTTAATATTTATTTATGAATTAAATCAATTATGAATAAATTGGGTTTCGGTTTTTTTTCTCGTATAACCAACTTAGTGGGAAGTTGTAATCAGGTATGGTAACTGATGGATAAAATGAAAATCATTTTCATTTTTTCGTAAATTGAACGCGCATTAAACCAAAAGCTCTTTTGATAGCATTGAGAGAATAAACAATCCAGTAAAGAGTAATACTATACGATAGCTGCTCGCTGCTACAGCGATCGAGTACCCAAGTCTACACGATAGACTCTGTCTTCTCCCACTTTATTCGATCATTCTACATAATTGTTCATTTTCTCATTCCCTCACCAAATCCATATAAAGCCCACAACTCCGTGATTCCCATACTGAGAATACGAAAGTAGTCTCGTGGGTAGTTTTGCTACTGTTCAAGGGTTGAAGGTCGAGGGTCGAGTGTTACCCGATTGTGTTAAGAGGATTCTAACAGTCATGCTTGTTCATTGGTTTACATTCGTGTTATTGGACGCTGGACTGAGTTTGATCAAGGGAATACAAGAAAGAAAAGTTCTTCAAGGGTATGTTCACTTCCGATTCTCTTGGTATTTTCCTTCTTGAAAGCATATTGTAATTTAAAGATTATGCATAACTGTTGTTGTTTATATTGTAAATGTGTATGTTTTTTAAAATAATGGGATTTGGAATGATCTGCTTTCGCTCATTGTTCTCTGTTTAAGAAATGCTTCAATTCAAATATTTATTTCCTCTCAAATAAACTTTATATTATGATGTATCAAAATACATTATAGTATTATATAATATAATTAAGTTAAATGAATTATAATTCACATATAATTAATTCTCTCAAGTAATTTGAATAATTCAATTAATCCAAAATTGATTCTCATTTAATCCATATGTGACTATAGAGGGAACCTCATTGACCTGTAGCGTGAAGCTCCAATGGTACTTGAATAATAAATTAAACTCCTTTAATTAAATTAATTCAATATTCCATTAACTGTCGCCATTCCACTAATAATCGACAGTTGCACTCTTCGTACACTCAATATATTTCTATGTTTCCATTGATATAACCAGTCAAAGTGCGATGAACCCTTCACAAATTGTTTGCAAGTACACCTAGGCCAAATTTACCCTTTTTTATTTGTAGTTTACATTTAACTCCTTAAAGTACCATTGGATCCCTCTAATGAATAATAAGTCATAGTCCAACTATGACCAAAACCCCTCTTGTGCTAAGAGAGGGTGTGGTGCCTAACATTTTCACTGCCCAATAAATTAGCCCTTAAGGGAACAATTTATTTACTTACCCCAACGTCGGGGAAGGAGAATTTCGTCTTGTGTAAGTTTGTGTTCCAGCAACCCAATTAAGCCCAAAATGGTAGACTTATTGAGTTATGCGATCCGACCACTCATCACCATACAAAAATAAGAACGCCTTCATAGGTAGGGTTCACACTCACTCAAGGATTCAGGTCATGTCACTCATGGTCAACCTGGTGAAATGTAAAGTATCAATTATGGCGGCATATATGAATAATAACTAGTAAATTTTCTGGCCCGGTCTTATACAAACTTCTTTGTATAGAATACCCCCGTTATCATTTCTACATGAATACAAGATCAAATCGTTTGTAGCACTGTATAATAATTGTAAATCTACAAGGGGGTTTGTATTCATAGGTCACCAGATAAGGTATTCAATCCTTATTTATCTACTAACAGACAATTTAAGGTTATCACTAAATAGTGATCCACCTGTATGTCTCTACATCATATTAACTACAGATGATAACCTTGGATGTTAGTTTATTGGTTGTGGTTTTATTCTACAATGTCAAATAAAACACTCTCATATTTTATTAAATATAATAAAATATTTGTAACAATATAATTACAAATTATAGGACTCTACGAGATTAGGACATCACCCCAACAATCTCCCACTTGACCTAAACTAGCGGAGTGTAAATAATAAAAATCGATACTAGTATACAAGTACACAAAGCAATAAACTAAGTTATAACACGCATCCAGTACAAAATCTCCCACTTGCCCTAGTCTAAGTGGCATGTCTTGAGAACCCATACTCTGCAAGTGACCAATGGTTTTACAAAAACATGCAGGGAAGAAAACATGATCCTTAAGCAATTCCTAATTCCTCAATTTGACGACAAAATAAGCATTTAATGTGTTATTAAGAAGGGTTTTCATTATAAACCTTTTGAAGATCCTCTTCAAATTCAAAATTCGCTGCAATCTTCTCCAATTATGTTGTAGACCACCACTAGAGCTTCTCTACTTTCTCTAGGAGGCTTAGATTGAGTTGGAGACTCAAAACAAACTTTGAACTTAGGAAATTGGATGAGAGGTTTTCTGGTTTTTCAGCTTGTTGAAGAACAACTTCTTCAACCTTCAAAAGCTCAGGAATTCAGCAATTGCAACAACATTTCCACTCAATCATAGTGGTTTTTATTACATCACTCTCATGCAAACTGATCACTTGAAGTGATTCAGCTACTTTCTTGAATTTGATGGTGGAATTATGTGTAAGAAGCTGACTTAACCATCTTACTTGAAAGTGAGAAAATCTCAATTGAGATTTTTTCCATTTCAATTTCCCTTTTCGATTTGAAATTTGATTTTCAAAATAAAACTTTTTCCAATTTTAGTTCTTTAATTAACATTGAAATTTTATTAATTTTCAAAAATTAATTCAATAATCAATTTTTCTAATAAAATAAATAATTAATAATTAATTAAATAATTTAATTATTCTATTATTTTTAAATCAAATATAAATTAATTGTCACCATTCCTACATGAATCCCTATTCATAAAATTAATATTAATCTATTTATATATTAATCGATTCTCCAATTACGTTTAATTCAAATTAAACGTATAATTTATATCACATATAATTACTAATTGCCTTAATTCGAATTTGGAAGTTTCAAATCAACTTGTTTAGCTATTCTAAAGCTAATCCGTTTATGAGCTAGTAGGGGACCTAATGGAGCTATAGATCATGGACTCCAACGATCGAGATTAATTGGCTAAACTCACATGTTTCCACATGAATGATCAGGATCATATCATTCTACGCACTTTACAACAATTGTAACATCTACAAAGCGGATCGTACTCATAGTGTCACCAAGATAAGGTATCTAACCTTATCCATCTACTACAGAACATTTAGGTTATACATATAAACATGATCCACTCGTATGTCTCTACATACATGTTAAAAGCTACAGATGATAACTTTGGAGGTTAGTTTTATTGGTTTGTGGGCCTAATGCTACTAAATGTCAAAATAAAACTTCTCATATTTTATTAAATAAAATGTTTGTACAATATAATTACAAACTATAAGACCCCTACGAGATTTAGGACATCAACCCTAAAATTTGTCACTTCTAAATTTCTTGCTTTGTTATCTACTTTTTACAATGTTTTAAAAAAACTAAACTAAGTTTTTGAAAAATAAAAAAAAAAAAAAAGTTTCTTAAACATGTTCTTATAAGATTTGCCAAAAAAACCCAACTTTTTTAACTAAAAAAGTAAGTAAAAACATTGTATGAAATTGATAGAAAGAGATATAATTTTAAAAAAATAAAATCTAATAGTCAAATAATTATCAAACAAAGCCTAAACCAAAATGGGTCTAAGCAATTAGCTTTGATTCACAAACAGGTCGTTTGTGTTTTGGAAATATAAATTACGGAATCTTTAAATGTCTTAAATTATAGATAGTTATAAAATTTAGTTCGTAAGAAATATGCTTATAGATGCCCTGAGAAATTATTGATAAATGAGATTGTGTTGGGAATTTGTACAATGACAATGTCTTAAATTTACGTAGTCTTTCAATGATGTCTATATGATTAATCATGTAATTTTTCTCATTAATGTAATATAATTCGAATTTATAGTACATATAATTTTTATAATTTAATTTTTTTATTATGTTATTTTTCGACAAATAAATCTTTATTAATTCAATTTTTATTTTATAAAAAAAATATTAATTTGAATTTGGAATATCATTCTAAAAAGAATAAGGAAAACAATGAGAAAACTATGATACAACCAAAATAAAATGATATAAAATCATCCTTATTCATTTCATAAAAGAATGTTCTTTCATATCAATTTTAAATTTATATATTTTGAAACAAATTGAAAAAAAAAATCAAGTCTTTTAAAAAAAAATCAAATCTTTTATCTTCATTCTATAGTTGGACTTTGTGTCAAAACAATGGTAGATCTTTTATATTTTGAAACAAGCTTGAACACAAAATCTAATCACAAAAGAAAATCAAATCTTTTATCTTCATTCCATTGTTGGACTTTCAATCAAAACAGTCTAGATTTTTTATATTTTGAAACAACTTGAATACAAAATCTAATCTTTTAACAAAAAAAAAAAAAAAGAAAGAAAAGAAAACTTTTTATCTCCATTCCATCGTTAGACTTTCAATCAAACCAATGATAGATTTTTTTTCTATATTTTGCAACATAAACTTGAACACAAATTCCAATATTTTAACAAAAAAAATCAAAATCTTTTTTCGGGTGGACTTTCTATCAAAACAAGTGTAGATGTTTTATATTTTGAAAAAAACTTGAACATGATAGAGTAAACTAACATGCAGTAGGAAAAAATAGAATCAGTAAGTACTCTAATTATACTTAATTTGAGTTTAAAACATGCTTTTGAAAAACAATTTCACAAAAGGGTTTGTTGAACACAATACCTTTGATGAACCCTCTTTAAATCCAATTGAGTTCCACAAATTGATGCTTCAATCTTCAAGTAGACTAACACAAAGATCTTCTCTACTATTCTTTCACAAGGATTGAAGAGGGTTTGAATGGAAGGGTTTTTGCAGAATTTAGGGTTTGAATGGAAGGGTTTCTGCAGAATTTCTGGAGCTGAAAATGAATTGAAGTTCAAAGCTTCAATATATACATGAATTTCATGCAATTAATGCAACATGTCTGATGCCACTTAATCTCCACTGAAATTGAAGTGGCATGAGGTGGAAATTTGAGTGGAAAAATCCAAGATTGAATTTTCTCACTTTAAAATTTAAAAAACAATTTAATCTTATACATTTTGATTAATTTAATTTAATTAAAATATGATTTTGAAAAAATAAATTTTAATTTTAATTTTTTAATTTTTAATTTCAATAAATTCAATTTTAAATTAATCAAAAATCTAATTTTGAAGAAGTTCAAAATTTGAATTTAAAATTGGATATTAATTAAATTTAATATCAAATATTAAATATAATATTACACCTCCTAATATTTAAATCAATATTTAAATGTTTTGAACTCTTCAATTTTTTTTTTAATTATGATAAAATTAAATGTTTCATTTGTATCAAATAAAATTAATAGAAACCGTAATTGAATTTGAACATTTCAAATTCTAAATCCTAAATTCGAATCTTACCAAATTTTCTCAATTTATTAATCCAATTCACTAGCTAGCAGAGGGGTCTTATGCACCTAAAGATCATGAGCTCCAACGATTTGTAATTAATTGGTTAAACTCTTTAAATCGATTAATCACTATTCGTTAATCCTCCGAAGGCATAAACTGTAATAGCTCGATGGTTGACTCTGCTCTTACGTAGGATATACTTCTTGTCCATTTTAACCATAATCCGGTAAGTCGATTCTTCACAGTTCGTCGTATTTCAGTTGGATAAAGATTACCATTTTTTATCCGTAAATACAATCTTGCTCCTTAAGCACCCACTGCTCCTCTATTGAACAATTGAATTTATAATCAAACTCTATAAATCATGACCCTATCTCATCATGAGAGAGTGGAGGGCTCTCGTTGTTCCAAGAAATAGCATCACGAACTTAAGTTACTTAGTGCTTGAGTTTTGAAAAGTCATTTTAACAGTAAGTGGTTGTTATACAGAAAGTGATTATTTTGGGTCCGGTTTATGCAAACTCCATTGCCACAGGATGCCCCACTCCAATATCTCACCAGATAGTTTTTGGATCACTCTTCGTATTAACCCAATCTCATCATATGCTTATACACCATCTTGGCTATATACGTAACTTGATTCCTCTTTTGTCGCCAATATAAAGTTAAAGTATTCATATTATAGTCATAGTTTGAAATCATTTTTTTAAAAAAATAAATAGTAATTTATTTAAAATATATATATAAGTATAATGGTTCTCAACGATAATTTACTTTTTGATTTACAATATAAATCTTATTATCCTTTAAATTTTAAAATAAAAATGAAAATACACATTATTATCTAGGGGATCTTTTTAATCCATTCAAATGAAATAAAAATAATTTGATATAAAATCAATGTATTATTTAATTACTATCCTATTTTAGGCTAGTTTAAAAAAATTCCTCCGTTATGTGTATTTTTTATTTTATAATTAAATTGTTTCCTCTTCCTATATTGATAATGGAAGACCTTATTTATAAATAGGTCAATATTCCCATGTCAATGAAGACAACATAAAAGCAAGAAGAGTGAAGAAGAGAATGAAAGTTTTGGATGAAAAGTGAGAAAGAATGTGGAAACAAACATTTTGCATTAGAAGGAATATGTGTGCCAAAAAAACAAAGATCATCTCTCCAAAATAAACTTTCAAAAAAAAATGTTCAAAGAAAAGTTTTCAAAACGAAGTCTCGTGCTTACATTCAAGCTTAGGATTGAGTAACCCTCAACGATTGCAAGAGAAGATTAGACACTTGAGTATTCAAGAGACTATTCTTTTCTCTTGCCAATGAAGATATGATTCAACAACAATCACTTGCTGTGAAAATAAAAAAGGATTTAGAAATGAAGAAGAATTAATGAATCATCATTGACTCTTTAAAGTAGAAACAAAGCACTAGTGCCTTCAATTTCGTGCACATATTTTTCAGTTTAACTATTTTAAGATTAGAATCATTTTTAATTTTTGAATTGTAATGATTTATACCATGTACTTTTACTATTTGTTAAATGATTTAATAATAAAAAATTTACACGTGTAGATTAATGAAACAATATTCTTCAATCATAAACATTATAAATTGATGTAAAACACGAAAAGTCAAAAACTTGATATCATTCTGGGATAATTATGTTTTAAAAATCTCAATATCAATTTTCGAAATCATTCGTAAATATAAATCATGAAATTCGTAAATAGTTTTTATTGAAATAACGTGGTAATTCATGTAAAATCAACACATATAATCATAAATTACAATTAAACCACTCACAGAATTATCGTTAATCAGACCTTCGATTGTAAGCTACTCAAATTCGATCCAACGTTATATTACAATCAACTACTCGATACTCATTCTTAAAGAAGGAAAAATAATAGCAATCCACATATTTAATTAATTTCTCTTTCTTTTCTTTTCTTTTTTAATTAAACAATTAATTGACCGTTCATTGTGCTTCGTTTCCTTCTCTATCTAGCCCTTGTTCCTTCACTTCCAATAATCCCAAGCAAAGCTCTCCAAATCATTCTCTTAACTTCTCAAAGTGAACAAAATATTACATAAAAGTTCAATAATTTGGATTCAAACCCAAATTTCTTTGTGTATAAAACAAATTATTCCTTATTTTCTTAAAAAACAAATGGAATAACCACCAATAACTTCAAATTTCAAACAAATACTTACCAAAATTTATTCTCTTGTTAAAGGAGCACCTCTAAATTGTCCTCAGACCAACTTAACGAACAAAAAATGACTTCAATTGGTGTCTCCCATCTTGAAACTTTTTCTTCCTAATGTAACATCCCCGAATTCAGAAAAATTGAGTTAGTTATCTAAAATTTTGAGTTTTAATTTCCCTTTCATTTTTTGAAATTGGGATTAAATTGAAATAATTGAAAAGTTTTTATCGATTAATTGCATTATATTGATTAGATATTCAAATTAATTTTTAAAAATTTGAAAATAACTTTGTCTCCCTTTGATTTTGGATTTTGGAGCCAACATAAAAATTTAAGGAGATAATTAATTTTATGTGGTGTTAAATTGTTTAAATACTCGAAATGATTTAATTTGTATTAAATGAATGGATTTTGTATCATTTCATTTTGGTTTTTGAAGCCTAAATTAAGGTAATTGAGAAGTTAATTAATATATTAATTTAGTAGATTTTTAGAGATTTTGAGATATTGGGATAAAATATTTTATTTATCTTTTCAAAATTCGAAAAAAAGTAAAATGAAAGAATTGGGATTTTTTAAAAATTAAAGAATTGAAATTTTTTTTAAAATTAAAGCAGAAAGAAAAGTGTCAGAAAACAAGAGAAAGCAATTCGGTTTTTTCAACTAAAGCTTCCACAAAATTGTCGATTTTGGATTTTGAACCGTTGGATCGTACTTGAAAATTTGTCAGTCCTATTTTGTAAACATATAGAGTTTCATTCTGAACGGTTGGATCGTTTTTAAAGCTCTAGTGTTTTCGTAATCGCTAGTCAATAGAATCTTGTAAAACTGGAAATTCCCTTCTCTCTCACTTCTCTGCAAACCCTCCTCATGCAATACTCTCACTACCAGCCCTAGCCTAAACAATTTTTGTCCTCCAACAGCAACACCCTGCCATTGGCGCCATTTTCACTGGAATGATATTCTTGGGTAAGTTATTTGGTGTTTTATAGATTTTCCTTGGAAGATCTTGAATACCATCAAATTTGGTTTAAGTTTTGACTCACACTTATTGTTTTTTTGTTGAAATTGGTTTTACCAGACCAAGGTGCTTTTCGATAAGATTAAAATTGTTAGGCATCTTTTCTTTCTTTTGTTAGGGTTGGAGTCTTGTTGAGAATTTTTGGATACCCACTAAGTGGTTGGCTTAACTTTGTTTTAATCGTGATTTTTGGAGTTAATTAAAAGGTCTAAAACCGGTTGTCCATTAAAACTAAAGGATGATTTTGATGACATAGATTTTGGATTGTGTTGATTTTGAAGCTTTGAAGTGGTTTTGGGATCAACCACGTGTCAGGTATGTTTGTTTGGAGACATTGGGTTAAGTTATGGTTAGAATTATGTCCTAAATTATGGAATTAATTTTAATTTTTTTGTATAGGTTGATTCAAGAATCGAAGGATTTTTAGTGTTTTTCACATCAAATTTTGGATCAATTTCGAGACAATTTGGGTAAGGAATTGGCCTTGGAAACTGTAAATATGACCTTAATGGATGATGTAAATTGGTTATTAAGGAATTTTGGCCTTATTTTAGAATCCTAATTTTTGTTTAACACTTAAGACTTAGTTTTGACCTTTTGGCAAATAAAAAGTAAGGATGTTTGAGCTCCGTATTGACTAAAACTTGAGGTAAGTGTCCTTCTACTGGTTCGTTTTCAAACTAGGCGTCCTTACCAATTGGACTTAGTTACTTAAGATTACTTGGACTGTTTCTTGAGACTGTTAAGACTGATTTGACCGTTTATTCTAGACTGTTTGGACATATAATTTATGATTGATTGAACCGCATAATTTAATGGCATTGACTAATTAGATTTTACTGTTGTCACCATGATGAATGTACTGTTGACTGAGGATATATTGGAAATTTTACCTTTAAGATAAACGACTGTAAAACATAACACAACAGTCATGTCAAAACTGATGCATGCTAAGTTATAGGGCTCTTGTTAGCTTTTCTTACTTGGGAAGATGTACATTTTTTACTGTATATGTGCACACTATGACTGATGCATGTTCCTTCGGATTCATGTTTACGACTAATTCATGTACCTTCAAGATACACACTATGACTGATGCATGTTTCTTCAGGTTTACGTTACGACTAATTTGTGTACCTTTGAGATATAAATTAATGTGTGTTCCTTTAGGTTCATGTTACGACTGATTTCTGTACCTTTGAGATATACACCATGACTGATGTGTGTTTCTTCAAGATTACATTTATGACTGATATATGACCCTTCAAGATCACCTAGAGGATCCAATAGCGGGTCACTTACTGGTTATTGTTATACTCATCCTTTCTTCCTTTATATTTTTTCATGGAATGACAGGAACAGGTTGGCGAGTGACAGATGAGACCGTGTGTCAAACCTACTCCTAGATTAACTCTTTATTCTAGAAAAGGATAAGACCGTGGTAGTTACTAGCCCTACTGCCAGCACACACCACCCAAGCCTTCTAATCTAAATACCAACCTTTTTAAAACATTAGTAATATACGCATACAACAAACCTCCCTTAAGGTTCTACAAAGATACATAAACACATGCATACAACCATGACATAACATCTACGGAAAAATATTCACAAATGGCCCAAAACATTCCTAACAAAGCCCTAGTCCCTCTCAAAACATGTGTACATAAATAGATCATCAACCTACGTCTTTTTAAAAAGCCGAGTCTTTCAGTGGCAACCAGTAGCAGGAATCAACCTTGAGGAAACTAACCGTTACCTGAGAAGGGAAAATACAGAGGTTCCGTGAGCTTAAAGCCTAGTGAGTGACTATAACATCGTATAACATTATGCATTACATTAATATAAACATGTAAATATATTAATAAGTGTTTCAAGCAATTGTCACTAAATGTAGTTTCAAGCAATTGTCACTAAATGTAGTTTTACACCATTCTTAGATATCATCAAACATCATTATTCCCTAGTTGAGAACGAGCCTAAATGCTCTAGCTCCCAACGTTTATTACAAACCAAGAGACCCATATTTCGGCCTCTCATTCAGAACTGTCTACGTGCACATGACCATACAAAGTACCGTCATACCTTAAGTACTTCCACTCAGATACCTTCTCAAATCTGTCATCCAGTATCGAGCTACTAGGATACCTTCTCAAATGTCCTTCGATATCTAGTTGGTAGGTACCTTCTCAAATGTCCTTCGGTACTGGGGTATTTTGTATCATTAAGTTAAGTTCTGTTACCTACCATCTACACAAGAACTCATTCTCTCATAGCCTTCCTCTAGAAAGCATATTTAACACTAGAACTTAACTGTTGAAATGACTACATGACATACCTTGGCCTGTGCTACACATATACAAGTCGTGGAAAATGCATTAAGTTATTCTCCATCTATTTGTTGCTTGATGAAGTATAAATTCATCACTAATGTCACTGTAACTTACTTGATCTTATATGCGTAGGTACTGGAGACATTAATTCACTTAGTCACTCACCGCTCGTCAAGCTCTTAATGGTTTTTACGTCTCTCCTAGCTCTTCTTAGCCTAAAAGGACATAATTCCCAGTTAAACTAAGTAGAATTTTTAGTAAAATACCTCAATTAATTAATTTATTAAAGGAACTTTTATCAACACAGACATTTTTACTGGCAAGATCCCCCTGAGCGAGGTCAGCGAGATCCTCTAGAGTGATGCGAGCGACAACCTCTAGAGCAATGTGAGGAGATCTTTTAGAGTGATACCAGCGAGATCCTCTAGAGCGATACCAGTGAGATCCTCTAAAGCGAAAGCAACGAGATCCTCTAGAGCGAGATCAACCTTTTCCTGGCAAATTTTCATCCTAGCGATACTAACCTTACCTGCGATACTCAGCCCAATTCCTAGCGAGATTTCCTTCTAGAGCGAGATAGGGATGATTCTCTAGAGCGAAATCAGCGAGATTTCCTCTATAAGCGAGATCCTCATCCCCACATCTCGCTATAACTCCCACGGTGAACTGGTTGTTCGTTCAACCCAAGCAGTTGTCTACTTATGCACCGATTCCCTATTACAACTTTCAAAATTCATAACTCGAAATCCAGAGCTCTTTTCAAGAAACTTCCTTCTACAAACTTGTTTAGAATTGAGTTAACTTTCCTACCTAATTTCAGCCAAGAATTCCTTCTAGTTTGGCCTGGAATTTTCAATCTTCCCCTCGGGCCCTGATTAACCTCAAGATTCTACCTCCTCTGTTCTTTCTTCACTTCTTGTTCTTCTCTTTGTGCAAACTTCCTTCGGTAAGACAACCTCGCAAACTAGCTTCTCTCAGTTTTCGAATGGCACTGATTTTACTAAAATTTGCTCATGTTAATTGCCAAAACCATGCGTTTGAATTTTTTCTTCCAAAAACTTTTCACCGCCTCCAAAGTTCAAGGATTAACTGCCACGTCACCCTTCATTTAGTATGTTTTTACTTTCCTTCCATCATAACTCCTACAGACAAACATGAATTGCTACTTAATAAATATATAATATGACATTTCTTTGGCTAAACATGCTTATCTAGGAAACCTGGGTTTGGGGTTTACAATCATTCCCCCCTTAAAAGAAATTTCGTCCTCGAAATTTACCTGATATGTCATTTGAAAAGTTGAGGATATCTCTTCCTCATTTGCTCTTCAGATTCCCAAGTAGCTTCCTCGATTCCATGATTACGCCATAGCACCTTCACCAAAGGAATCATCTTATTTCTGAGTACCTAGTCTTTCCTAATCTCAATGGCCTCTTCCTCGTAAGATAAATCTTCTTTGAGATGTACCAGTTGTGTTGCTAGTATGTGCATAGGATCAGGCACGTATTTCCTTAGCATTGACACCTGAAATACATCATGAATATGAGCGAGCTCCATCGGCAACTGCAACCTATAAGATGGACCAACCCGTTCCACAATTTCATATGGTCTGATGTATCGTGGACTTAATTTCCCTTTTCTCCGTTCTCCGACTTCAAATTCTAGTTCTCTTCTTCGCTTACCAGCATAGCTTTTCTGTCTATCACGAGCCGCCTTAAGATTATTCGTGATAAGTTTCACATTCTCTGTTGTTTGTTGAACTAATTCTGGACCCAATAATTGTCATTCTCTGACTTCGTTCCAACATACTGAGGTCCTGCAAGGTCGGCCATACAATGCTTCATAGGGAGCCATTCTGATACTAGAATGGTAGCTATTGTTGTAGGCAAATTAAATAAACGATAAGTGTGTATCCCAACTTCCTTTGAATTGTAGTACACAAGCTCTTAACATATCTTCCAGTGTCTGTATAGTTCTTTCCGACTGTTCATCTGTTTGCGGATGAAAAGCCGTACTGAAATGCAATTTAGTGTCCATAGCCTTTTGTAAACTAGGCCAAAATTTTGAAGTAAACCTCGAGTCCCGATCCGACACTATCGACACTGGGGCTTTATATTGACTAATTATCCTATCCACATAAATCTTAGCTAGACGGTCTAGTGTAAAAGTAACCTTTACTGGTATGAACTTGGCCGTCTTGGTTAGTCTATCGACTACTACCCAAATGCCATCAAATCCTGAGGGTATCTTAGGCAATCCAAATAGAATGTCCATTGTCATATGCTCCCATTTCCACTCAGGCACTGGAAGTGGATTGAGTAATCCTGCTGGTCTTTGTCTCTCAGGTTTTACTTGTTGATAGACTATACATCGGTCGACATATTCTGCTATGTCTCTCTTCATCCCGGGCCACAAATAAGATTTCTTCAAAGTTCTATACATCTTGGTGCTACCTGAATGCATGGCATAAGCGGAACTATGTGCTTGCTCTAGAATGGCTTGTTTAAGCTGTAGCTTGTTAGGCACACACATTCTCCCTTCCTTTTCTAGTACACTGTCTGTTCCCAGTTGAAAGTCAACCCTGATGCCCTTACATACATCATCAACAATCTTCTGAAAATCAGGGTCTTCCAACTAATCCCGCTTAAGGTTTTCTACTAAGGTCGGCCTTATCTGACAAGTAGCTATCATTCCTCTTGACGATTCCACTGATAGGGCGGTTCTAGAATTTCTGAACTCCTGCAATAGCATTCCCCTTATTGACCCAATAATGGCCTTAGGTCCCGAGGATTTCCTACTTAGTGCATCTGCCACAACATTAGCCTTACCAGGGTGGTACTCGATGGAACAATCGTAATCATTAATCAATTCAATCCATCTTGGTTGTCTTAAATTCAACTCTTTTTTATCAAAGAAATATTTTAAGATTTTGTGATCTGTAAATATTCTGCAGCACTCTCCGAACAGATAATGTCTCCACAACTTCAGAGCCAAAATAACTACTGCCAACTCTAGATCATGTGTAGGATAGATGCTCTCGTGTTTCTTAAGTTAACGAGAGGCATATGCAACCATCTTCCCATCCTGCATCAGTACACATCCCAATCCTTGTCGGGATGCATCACAATAAATCTTAAATTCTTTACCTCGAACAGGCAAAGTAAGCACTGATGCTGATACTAATCTCTGTTTCAACTCCTGAAAACTATGCTCACACTCCGACGACCATTCAAAACTCATACCTTTCTTGGTCAAGTTCGTCAATGGAAGGGCTATCTTAGAGAAACCCTCCACAAATCTCCGATAATAACCTGCCAAACCCAGGAAACTACGTATCTCTGAAATAGTCGTGGGTCGTTCCCAATTAACTATTCCTTCTGTCTTCTGGGCATCTACACTAATGCCCTCTGCTGAAACAACATGCCCAAGAAATACGACCCGATCTAACCAAAAATCACATTTACTGAATTTAGCATACAACTGCCTATCTCGCAATGTCTTTAATACTATCCTCAAATGGGTTGTATGATCCTCCCTACTACCAAAATACACCAGTATATCATCAATGAATACTATCACGAACTGGTCCAAGTAAGGATGACATATCCTATTCATAAGATCCATGAATACCGCAAGGGCATTTGTTAATCCAAATGGCATTATTAAAAATTCATAATGCCTATATCTTGTTCTAAATGCGGTTTTAGGAATGTCAGCTTCCCTTACTTTCAATTGATGATAACCCGATCTCAGGTCTATCTTTGAAAACACCATGGCTCCTCTTAGCTAATCAAACAAAACATCAATGCGTGGTAACAGATATTTGTTCTTAATCGTTACCTTATTCAGCTGCCTATACTCGATATACAATCTAAGTGTACCTCACAAACAATACCAGAGCTCCCCAAGGCGATACACTAGATTGAATGTATCCCTTGTCAATTAACTCTTGCAGCTGAACCTTTAATTCTTTCAACTCAGTCGGTGCCATTCTATACGGGGCCTGCGATATAGGAGTTGTTCCTGGAACTAAGTCAATAGTAAACTCCAGCTCCCTGTTGGGTGGTAATCCCGATAGTTTTTCAGGGAATATATCCCGAAACTCATTTACCACATCTTCTGGGTTCAACTTTTTCTCTTGAACAACCACTACATGAGCTAGATAGGCTTTAAATCCCTTGCTCAACAGCTTCTGAGCTTTCACTGTCAATATCTGATTCCCCGCGGCTAATCTTTTGATTCCTGTCAGCATTGCAGCCTGGCCATTTGATTTTCTAAGTACTACCTTCTTCTTGTAACAGGCTACTGAGGCATGATACTTACTTAGAAAATCCATCCCCAGGATAGCATCAAACTCCAACAGTTCTAAGGGAAGTAAATCAGCATAGAAGTTTTGACCATTGATCAGAACCTCACAAGGATTATAACATCTATTTACCATTATCACATCTCCCAAAGGGGTAGAGATAAATAACTCTTCAGGCATAGGTTCAATCAACCTATGTATACTAGATGCATACATGCTAGATATAAATGAATATGTGGCACCAGGGTCAAATAAAACATAAGCAGACTGTTCACATATATAACATTACCGGTCACAACATCTGGAGACTCCGCTGCCTCATGATGTGTCACGACGTACACTCACCCCTACTGTTGGGGTCGACCTATGACTTTCTTCTGCTTGGCACCACTTGACCTTTCTCCTCGATTTTCAGCACTCTTTGGTTGGTTAACTGTCTGTAAGTTGGCTATTGTGCTATCGAGACGTCCCTGTTCACCTGGGGACAGTCCCTCTTGAAAAGCCCTCTTTGTCCACATTGAAAACATACCCCTCTACCACTATAGCATGCCCCAAAATGCCTCTTGCCATAGCTAGGGCACGTCGGTCTCTTGTCTGTGCTAGCTACCGACTCATCAGCTCGTGGCATCTCTGATTGACTACCTGCACTGGCCGATGGTCTCGTTTTTCTTTTCTTGGATCCCTGCCAACTGGTTCCACTGAAATGGCTTCTACTAGTCTAAGGTGCAACTGGAGGTCGGGATTCCCTATCTCTAAGCCCTACCACTGCCTCGCTGCCTATTGGCAACTGCTCATCATCTGCAAAACTCCATTCAACTCGTGTTGCTGTTTCTACTAACTGGTTAAAATCTAGCCAATTAGTCGTAGACGTCACCAGCGTTCTGATTTCCTTCCTCAATTCTTGTTCAAATTTCCTACATCTGTCTCTTTTCTCAGCAATAATCGGCAAAGCATACTGTGATAACTCTGTAAATTTCTACTCATATTTCGCCACTGACATCGTTCCCTGTGTCAATCTGAGGAACGAGTTGGGGTAATACTTGTCTTCAAAGGCCTTCCTGAACTCAAGCCATAATATCACATCTGTATTGGCTCGTCTGGCGGATATCACAGTCCACCATTTCTTTGCTCCTTTCTGTAGTAGAAAAGTGGCTAATCCTACTTTCCTATCCTCTGGACAACTTATAACAGTGAAACATTTTTCAACTACATCCAGCCATAACTCAGCTTCAGCCATATCTGTTGTACCTTCAAATGTCACAGCCCCTAGGGATTTAAACCTCTCAATACCATATTTCTTCTCTGGGTCGGCTCGTACAGAGCCCACACTGGCTGCTAATCTCTTACCATCCTGTCAAAAACTACATCTTCTAGCTGAGAATCTGCCCTTGCCTGGGGGGTACTAGACTCTCCCTCAGACTTCATTTCCTGACCAACTAGATCATTCACCTTCATTTTGCCACCCGATGGGTTCTCTCCAACCTCCGGGCCGCTATTGGTAGGGTCAGTATTCCTACCACCTGTCTACTTACTCGGTCTGCCACGTTGCCTCGACATTTCACTTAAATCAATGTACATATGTTAGGGACTCACACTTAGAGACTTAAACTTATACATGAACTTCCCCTCTCATCCCCAAAATCTTATGCTCTGATACAAACTTGTCAAACCCACTCCCAGATTACCCTTTTTTTCTGGAAAAGGATAAAACCGTGGTAATTACTAGCCCTACTACCAGCACCCACAACCCAAGCCTTCTAATCTAAATAACAACCTACTTAAAACATTAGTAATATACGCATACAACAAACCTCCCTTAAGGTTCTACAAAGTTTACATAAATACAAGCATACAGCCACGACATTACATTTACAGAAAAATATTCACAGATGGTCCAAACATTCCTAAAGAAGTCCTACTCCCTCTCAAAACATGTGTACATAAACAGATCATCAACCTAAGTCTTCTTAATAAGCCGAGTCTTTCAGTGGCAACCAGCAGCAGGAATCAATCTTGAGGAAATTAACCGCTACCTGAGAAGGGAAAACACAGACGTTTCGTGAGCTTAAAGCCCAATGAGTGACTATAACATCGTATAACATTATGCATTACATTACTATAAACATGTAAATATATTAATGAGTGTTTCAAGCAATTGTCACTAAATGTAGCTTTACACCATTCTTAGATATCATCAAACATCATTATTCCCTAGTTGAGAATGAGCCTAAATGCTCTAGCTCCCATTCAATGAATTAGTTCGATTTTGGGGCACACCGGAGGCAAGGGTAGACAGAAGACCGAGGGTTTGGAGGGAACTACTAAAGGGATATGCATAAAAAGGTCCGAACGTTTATTACCGACCAAGAGACCCATATTTCGGCATCTCATTCAGAACTGCCTACGTGCACGTGGCCATATTAAGTACCGTCATACTTTAGGTACTTCCGCTCAGATACCTTCTCAAATCTGTCCTTCAGTATCGAGCTACTAAGATACCTTCTCAAATATCCTTCGGCATCAAGTTGGTAGGTACCTTCTCAAATATCCTTCAATACTGAGGTATTTTGTATCATTAAGTTAAGTTTTCTTGCCTACCATCTACACAAGAACTCATTCTCTCATAGCCTTCCTCTAGGAAGCATATTTAACACTAGAACTTAACTGTTGAAATGACTACATGACATACTTTGGCCTGTGCTACACATATACAAGTCGTGGAACATGCATTTAGTTATTCTCCATCTATTTGTTGCTTGAGGAAGTATAAATTCATCACTAATGTCATTGTAACTTACTTGATCTTATATGTGTAGGTACTGAAGACATTAATTCACTTAGTCACTCAACGCTCGCCAAGCTCTTAATGGTTTATACGCCTCTTCTAGCTCTTCTTAGCCTGAAAGGTCATAATTCCTGGTTAAACTACTTAGAATTCTTAGTAAAATACCTGAATTAATTCATTTATTAAAGGAGCTTTCATCAACACAGACAGTTTTACTGGCGAGATCCCCCTGAGCGAGGTCAACAAGATCCTCAAGGGCCATGCTAGCGAGATTCTCTAGAGCGATACCAGCGAGATCCTCTAGAGCGAGATCAACCTTTTCCTGGCAAATTTCATCCTAGCGATACTCACCTTACCTACGATACTCAGCCCAATTCCTAGCGAGATTTCCTTCTAGAGCGAGATTGGCGAGATTCTCTAGAGTGAAATCAGCGAGATTTCCTCTATAAGCGAGATCCTCATCCCCACATCTCGCTATAACTCCCACGGTGAACTGGTTGTTTGTTCAACACAAGCAATTGTCTGCTTATGCACTGATTCCCTGTTACAACTTTAAAAATTCAAAAGTCGAAATCCAGAGCTCTTTTAAAGAAACTTCCTTCTACAAACTTGTTTAGAATTGAGTTAACTTTCTTTAAATTTCAACCAAGAATTCCTTCTAGTTCGGCCTGGAACTTCCAATCTTCACCTCGAGCCCTGATTAACCCAAGATTTTGCCACCTCTGTTCTTTCTTCACTTCTAGTTCTTCTCCTTGTGCAAACTTCCTCCGGCAAGACAACCTCGCGATCTAGCTTCTCTCAGGTTTTTAATGGCACTGACTTTACTAAAATTTTCTCATGTCAATTGCCGAAACCTTACTTTTGAAGTTCTTCTTCCAATAAATTTCCCACCGCCTTCAGAGTTTCAGGATTAACTGCCACGTCACCCTCATTTAGTATGTTTTTCCTTCCCTTCCATCATAACTCCTACAAAAAAACATGAATTGCTACTTAATAAATATAAATATGGCATTCCTTTGGCTAAACATGCTTATCTAGAAAAACATAGAGTCGGATTTATACCGTGATAGAGCCATATAGGGACAAGAGAAACCGGCTTCTGCTTAATCTTATGTTTTTTCTCATTTGAATTTTTGAAAACAGATAATTTATGTTGATGTGAGACAGCAAATTTTAATGTTTTGAATGTTTTTCTTTATTTATTATTTATTATTTCTAGTTACTTCGGAAATATCTATCTTATTGTTGTAATGAAATTTTTATAGGTCCAATATCTGGATTTTTAAAATGATGTATTTAGTTGTAATGACCCTTGTCAGAGTACATCGAAAGGTCGGTATCGTTATTCACATCTTTGAGTTCTTCCTTTGCTTTATTTCCTGTATTTTCTTTCAATAAATATTATATATTTCAAATTATTCACAATGGCAACCTTCACATAAACCAAAACTTACCACGACGTGGCACAAACTAACAAAGCCACCACAGAATTGAACTTCACTCATTTTCTTTAATTTCTTTCTCTTTTTTTTAAATTTCCAAAATTTTTAATTTTTATATTAATTATTATAATATTTTTACAAAGCAAATTAGATGGTTCTTACATTTTGAATTAAAGATAATATCACCCCTATTTATGTATTGATTTTTTTTTTAATTATTAAGATTTGTTTGGTATCCATTTGGTTATTGGTTTTTTATTTTAAATGTAAACCTATGATTACAAATCCCACCTTTAAATTTCTGATTTGTTGTCTATTTTTTACCAATATTTTTCAAAGAACCAAACCAAAAATTTAAAAACTAAAAAATTAGTTTTTAAAATGTTATTTCTTTTTGGAATTTGGCTAAAAATTAAACTACGGTACTTAAGAAAGAAGTAAATCATAGTATGAAATTGATAGAAAATGATATGGATCGAGACCTATGAGTTGCATTAGGAAACTTTAGTTGATTTTAATTAATTTCCAACATTTTAATTTTAGAGTTATTTGTTGTCTTTAATTAATTTTTAGCTTTTAAGTGTTATATTTTATGTATAGTCAATGTTTCTAGAAGAAATGCATTAAATATGGTGGATGGAAGATGATAGTTGGAAGATGGAGAACTCTTTTAATATTTTATTTTAACTTTTTCTAATTTACTTTAAATAGGTTTAGAATCTCTATAAGGTTATATTAAGCCTTCTACCTATCCATTTGTAACCAGATTAAGATTTTGATGAATGAAATTTGAGATTTCATATTTAAGACTTCCCTTAGAATTTTGTAATTCTTGTGATAGAATGCATGTGGGTCGTTCAATCTAACCTTGATCAGGTTGAATATGGAGTGACTAAATCTAGAACAAGATTTGCAAATCTTGCTTCTAGATCTTCAATCAAAAGGTAATCTAATTCTTGCTTTTTCTCAGGGTTGAACTAAATCGTATAGGAATGTGTTGATTTCTTAGATTCAATGGTTTTTGCTATATAATAGCTTGGGTATTTGAGGTGAGGGTTAGGGTTGCCTTACCATTTGGTAGCAAAGAATAGGTTCCTTCTTTGTGCCCTACTCTAGAATGTACTTTATCATTCTTGGTTGTTCTTGTATTTTAATTATATTACAAATGCGAAAGGTGGAAGATTAAATACAAAAATTATACACCTACATAAGGAATGTCTAAATAAGAGGATATTATTCCTCCTAAATTACACAATTTACATTCACACTCAAACTCAAGGTGGTAGTGTGACAATCAACTTGAGTTTGGTAACCAATTGACGAAAGTGAACAAAAGACAAAGCTTTGGTGAAGATATCAGCTGATTGCTCAATGGTAGAAATGGAGCATAAGAGAAGAGTGATGCTCAGAAGATGGTGACGAATATAGTGACGCCATTTTTAATGTTTTGTTCGCTCATGGAAGACATCATTGTGAGCAATTTGAATGGCACTGTGATTGTCAAAGTGAAGTATAGTGGCAGATTGTTGAAGTACTCCCATATCAGCAAGAAGCCAACGAAGCCATAAAAGTTCTGAAGTAGCATTAGCAAGAGCATGAAATTCTAATTCAGTATTGGAACGGGAGACAACACATTGCTTCTTACTCTACCAAGAAATGAAGGAATTACCTAAATAGAAGTAGTAATTAGTATAGAGCACTAATCGAGCAGATCACCAGCCCAATCAGCATTAGAGTATCCAGATTACATAAGAAATGACTGAGACGAGAACTGAAGTCCATGTCCAAACGTACCTTTGACATAACGAAGAATGCGAAGAATGGCAGTAAAGTGAATGGTCTATGGTGGAGCAGCCATGGGTTGGCTAACAATATGCACAACATATGTAATGTAAGGACGAGTCATTGTCAGATAAATGAGACTGCTAACAAGTTGTCAATACAGTCTGGGATCGTCAAGAGGAACACCATCAAATGAAGTCAACTGAATATTGGGATCAAAAGTTATTGATGTCGTGATGGAGCCAGTGATGCCTGAGTGGGATAATAAATCAGAGGCATATTTGGCTTGAGACAACCAGTAACCATCAAAGAACATGGACACCTCAAGACCAAGAAAGTAATTGAAAAAGCCTTGGTCCTTGATATAGCCTGAGGATCATCACCAGTAATAATCATATCATCAACATGGAGAAGAAAAACAACAATATCATGGGGTGTCTAGCCCGTAAAGAATGGTTATCATGAACACTTGAAGTAAAACCAAGTTGAGTGATAGTAGAACTGAAAGTGACAAACCAAGCTCATAGAGCTTGTTTAGACGATATAATGAATGACGAAGAAGGCATACCTTTTGAGGTGTAGGATAAGTACTCGGAGGTGGCTTCATATATACTTCTATAGATAAGTTCTCATTGAGAAATACAATCTTAACATCCATCTAGAGAAGGGACCATTGTTTAGCAGCAGCAACTACTAATTTTGAGCCTAGGTCCTTAAGAAAGACAAAGTCGTTAGGTATTTAAAATTGAAACTTAATTTTGAAGAAATTTTCCAAGAACAAAGTAATCATTACAAATTGTAAAGTACATGACCAAATCGTTATTTATTAAAGTTCAATAACTAAGATGTTACAAACTAAATTTGATGGTATAGGACTAAATCTTTACCAACTAAAGTTCAAAGACCAAATTATAAAGGTCTATTTTGGACTTTTTATTTTTAAAAGTTTTTCCATATTGTGTATATGTTTTGCGTTAAACATTCAAAGGGTTGTTTTGAATTAAAGATAATATCACGCCTATTTATGTATTGACTTTTTCTTAATTATTAAGGTTTGTTTGGTATCCACTTGGTTATTAGTTTTTTATTTTAAAAAGTTAAGCCTATAAATAATAATCCCTCCTCTAAGTTTCTTGATTTGTTATCTATTTTATTTAACAATGTTTTAAAAAACGAAATCAAACTTTAAAAACTAAAAAAGTAGCACTACAAGAAATTTTGTCTTTCCAAACGAAAATTTTGCCGATGCCAAAAAATGATCGAAAAATCTCATCTTTCCCGACAATAAATTGATAGTCGGGAAAGGGGGGGCTTTTCAAACCGTATTTTTGATATCGTTGGGAAAAGTATCTTTCTCGACGGTATTTCCTGACGATTGTATCCAATACTGTCAACATACATAATTGGGGAGAAATTTTTGGACATCGGGAGACGACATATTAGATAGTGTCAGAGAAATATTTGGTCAGTATAAATATCGTCAGAAGGGTTTTAAAATATCGTTGGGAGAACATGTTTTCCCAACACCTTTTAAAGACGTCGAGGAATGGTTTTAAAACCCTCAATCCCACCCCCAAGTTTTCCCTAAACCGACTCTCTCCCTCAATCTCACCCCTAAATTTTCTTCAAGCCCCTTTCTTCAAATCGATAGCTCACAAACCCACCCCCATCTTCGGAACTACCAGCCAATCGCCAGAATTGCCAAGCCACTACCGTTGTCACTAGATTTGTGATAGTGGGGGGATTTGGGTTTTTGTATGCAATGCAAAGTAAGGATTCGAAATTCGAATCTTGGTTACCCAATGAGGATTGTAAAACATGTTATTATTTTTGGAATTTGGCTAGGAATTCAACTATGATACTTAAGAAATATGCAAATCATAGTAAGAAATTGAGAGAAAATAAGCCTAATTTTCAAAAAAAAAAAAAAACAAAAAAAAAATAAGTTATATCTTGTAACCATTTGTTTTTTTGAAAATTATACCTATAAACACATTAGTGAAGGAACCTGTGAAGGCCTGAGCGGAAATGTGGATCATCCCAATTTTTTGTTTTCATAGAATCAAATTTTATAGAAACAAATTTATGCAATCAATAAAAAATACAACATGCCAAAAATAAAAGAGAAAAGTGAAAGTAGGGTTTCAAAAAGACCTTACCCTTGAAAAAAAATACTCTTCGTGTGAATTTTCTTCTCCAAATTGGTAATGATCAAAATGATGCCTCAAAACAAACGTTTTATGGACACCACCACTAGAAGTTTCCCCTGTATTCTCTATTGGGATGAGAATTACTCAGGAGGTGTGGGCTTTTGAGAATATTTGTAAAGAGAGTAAGAATTAAAAATTAAAAACTAAAAATAAAAAAATTAATTTTAATTTAAAGTTAATATATATATTATATTATATATTATAACTTACTTATTATATATATAATTGTATGCTATATCACATATAACACACAACATATAGTTTACTATTGTATCATATAATCTATAGTTTTAATTCTCTCAAATTAATTATATGAATCTAATTCACGTAATTAATATTTGAATCATAATCATGTTGGGGTTTAATGCCCTAAATCTCATAAGGTCTTGTAATTTGTAAATACATGTATAAAAAAGCTCTTTGCGATGTAATAATATGAGATATTTTATTCACTTCAGTCTATGAAATATAAGATATTTTAGTTGCATTAACCACAAACTAATAAACTAAGATCCCTGGTTGTCGTTGTAACTTAAGCATGTATGTGGATACATACAAGTGGATCATGCTTTAAGTGATAACCTAAATGGTCTATAGTATATGGATAAAGGACGGAAACCTTATCCTGGTGACGCTACGAGTGTGGCCCTCTTTGTAGATGTTACAAGTGTTGTAAAATGCTACAAAAGGTCTGATCCTGACCATTCATGTATTGGACATGCGAGCGGAGATGCTCTATACAAAGGAGTTTGTATTAGATCGGACCAGAAAATGTTTAGTATCACTATATAATGTCGTTCATGACATAGACTTTCATTTCACTAGAATGACCATAGGTAACATGAACTTAATCCTGAGTGAGTTGCGAACTTCTGCCTATGAGGTCGGTCCTTTGATTTGCATAGGTTCGAGTGGCCAAATCACCGACTCAAACCTACCACTTTGGGGATTCGTCTGATTAGGAAACTAGGAACTCACTACATAAGACGGAATTCACTCCTTCTAAGTAGATAAATTGCACCCTTAAGAGCTGATTCTAGGGCTTGAATAATGTGGTACCACACTTTCTCATGGCCTAAGAAGTGTTTACTCATAATGGGACTATGATGTATTGTTCATTAGAGGAATTATTGGTACTTAAGGAGTTAGATATAACTATAGGGGTAAAACGATAAATTGGCCCAACTGTACTTACGAGCGATTTGTGAATGGTCATCGTACTGTTGATTAGTTATATCCAATGGACACAGAAATATATCTGTAGTACGAAGAGTACAGCTATCGATCTATAATGGAATGCCCAATTAACAAATGGTGGATATTGTGCTTAAATAGTTTAGTCAGTTATTCAGTACCATTGGAGATTCAAGTTATAGGTCCATAAGTTCTCCTTGGTAGCTCAATGGATTCATGTTAAGAATCAGTTTTTGGGTTAGTTTGAAGTGTTCAAATTAACAAGAAGAAATTTGATTATATATGATATAATTCAATTAATTCAATTATATGTGATATAATTGATTTGATGTATTAGATACATTAATTAGAGGAACTAATGTAAATATGATTTATTTAAATGCAATAAAGGAGAAAAAGAACTAATATAAATATGATTTATTTGTTGCATATGATGTGATATTAAAACTATAGCTTATAAATATAATATGATAAATTAGTTAATATTTATTTATAATTAAATCAATTATGAGATAAATGGTTTCGGTTTTTTTTTCTCCTAATAACAACTTAGTGTGAAGCTGTAATCAGGTATGGTAACTGATGGATAAAATGAAAATCATTTTCATTTTTTCATAATTGAACCCGCATTAAACTAAAAGCTCTTTGATAGCATTGAGAGAGTAAACGATCGAGTAAAGAGTATACTATACGATAGCTGCTCGTTGCTACACGATCGAGTACCCAAGTCTACACAATAGGCTCCTATCTTCTCCCACTTATTCGATAGTCTACACAATTGTTCATTTCCTCATTCCCTCTACCAAATCCATATAAAGCCCACAACTCCTGGATTCTCACACCGAGAATACCAAAGTAGTCTCGTGGTAATGTTTGCTTGCTGTTCGAGGGTCGAGGGTCGAGGGTCGAGTGATACTCGATTGTGTTAGAGGATTCTACAGTTCATGTTGTTCATTGGTTTACGTTCGTGTTGTTGGACGCTGGACTGAGTTTGATCAAGGGATACAAGAAGAAAAGTTCTTCAAGGGTATGTTCACTCGATCTCTTGTATTTTCTTCTTGAAGCATGTTGAAATTTAAAGATTATGCATAACTGTTGTTGTTTAATTGTAAATGTGTATGTTTTTTCATAATGGGATTTGGAACAATATGCTTCCGCTCATTGGTTCTCTTGTTTAAGAGATCCTTCAATTCAAATATTTATTTCTTCTCAAATAAACTTTATATTATGATGTATCAAATACATTATAGCATTTATATCATATATAATTAAGTTAAATGAATTATATCACATATAATTAATTCTTTCAAGTAATTTGAATAATTCAATTAATCCAAAATTGATTCTCATTTAATCTATGTTGAACTATAAAGGGAACCTCATTGACCTGTAGCGTGAAGCTCTAATGGTACTTGAATAATTAATTAAACTCCTTTAATTAAATTATTCAATATCCATTAACTGTCGGCCATTCCACTAATAATCGACAGCTGCACTCTTCGCACTACATATATATTTCTATGTCCATTGGATATAGCCAGTCAACAGTGCGATGACCCTTCACAAATTGTTTGCAAGTACACCTAGGCCAAAATTACCCTTTTTCATTTGTAGTTACATCTAACTCCTTAAGTACCATTGATCCCTCTAATGAATAATAAGTCATAGTCCAATTATGACCAAACCCCTCTTGTGCTAAGAGAGGGTGTGGTGTCACATTGTTCACGCCCTATAATCAGCGATCCAACCACTCTCACCCATACAAAGCAAAGGGTGACCCTCATAGGTAGAGTTCACAACTCACTCAAGATTCAGGTCATGTCACTTATAGTCAACCTGGTGAAATATAAGTATCAATTATGGCGGCATTATATAATGAGACTAGTAATTTTTTGGCCCGGTCTTATATAAACTTCTTTGTATAGAATACCCCCGTTCACATGTCTCCACATGAATGATCAGGATCAAATCGTTTGTAGCACTTTATAATAATTGTAACATCTACAAAGGGGGTCGTATTCATAGTGTCACCAGGATAAGGTATTCATCCTTATTCATCTACTACAGACCATTTAAGTTATCACTTAAATATGATCCACCTATATGCCTTTACATACATGTTTAAGCTACAGATGATAACCTTGGATGTTAGTTTATTGGTTTGTGGGTTTAATTCTACTAAATGTCATATAAAACATCTCATATTTTATTAAATAAATAAAATATTTGTACAATATAATTACAAACTATAATACCCTACGAGATTTAGGACATCAACCCCAACAATCTCCCACTAATATAAAAGTACACAAACCAATAAACTAAGTTATAACACGCATCCAGTACAAAATCTCCCACTTGCCCTAGTCTAAATGTGGGACATGTCCCGTAGACCCATACTCTGCACGTGACCAATTGGTTTACAAAAACATGCAGGGAAGAAAACATGATCCTTAAGCATTCTAATTCCTCAATTTTGACATCAAAATAAGCATGTTCATGGTATATTAAGAGGGTTTAATTACATACCTTTGAAGATCCTCTTTAAACTCAAAATTCAGCTGCAATCTTCTTCAATTATTGTTGTGGACCACTACTAGAGCTTCTCTACTATTCTCTAGGAGCCTTAGATTGAGTTGTAAGACTCAAAACAAACTTGAACTTAGGAAATTGGATGAGAGGTTTTCTGGTTTTTCAGCTTGTTGAAGAATAACTTCTTCAACCTTCAAAAGCTCAACAATTCAGCAATTGCAACAGCCTTTCCACTCAATCAATAATGGTTTTTTACATCACTCTCATGCAAACTGATCACTTGAAATGATTCCAGCTACTTCTTGAATTTGATGGTGGAATTATGTGTAAGAAGTGACTAACCTCTTACTTGAAAGTGAGAAAATCAACATTGAGATTTTAACTCCATTTTTAATTTCCCTTTCGATTTTGAAATTTGATTTTCAAAATAAAAACTTTTTCCAATTTTAGTTCTTTAATTAAAATTGAAATTTTATTAATTTTACAAAAATAATTCAATAATCAATTTTCCTAATAAAATTAATAATTAATAATAAT